>NC_068414.1:35847458-36147458 GCF_023724105.1 Carassius gibelio
GCAGTCCTTTCATTCTTGTTAACAACTATTCACTCTTATTACTCTCTGAAGGAAAGTGACATTCAAGTAACGTTATTTTCTGTTTTTCAAGATTAAAACTGATTTGGATTATAACCATTTAATCAATATTTACATTAAATTGCTCAAATCTCATGTAAACATTAATAGCAAGGGAAACCATTAACACAGTATTAACTCATAAATCTGAACTATGACCTTCTGTTTACATCAAAGAAAGTACAAAGTACAAGTAATATATTTTACAACAAAAAATATATCTCTCTACATATTAGATGTATTATATGGTCAAGAGTCATTTTCATATTGTTTATTATAAACATGAATTTAAACTATAGTGTAGCAGGCCTGTGTTATTCTTTCTGCAGCTCATTTACTTCCTGTTTCTTTAATCAATCAATCTTAATGTCACATGCAGTGACAATAAAACCAAACTTTGCTGTTATACTAATCAAATGACAAACTTTAAACACAATTCTGCCACCATTTCAATGCAGTAAACAACTACTGGAGTGTTTGACGTGAACTTGTTCCAGTTTGAAACTAGCTAAACCAGACCACTTCCATTAAAAACCTCTTGAGGACGATCTCTCTTATATTTTGTGTCACTTACCTGTGAATATAAGATGTGATCACACGGATCTTAAAACAGCTCAATAAATATTCTGTTGTTTTGGTTGATCGTTGCAATTGTTGTTTAAGCTAGTTTCACTTTCTTTGAACTCCAGTGTCGTCAGAGCTCTTGCTGTACTTTATTTGACGGCAAATAAAAGAGCTTCAACACAGCCGTCGTCTGTATACACGTACAAACAATTAACTGCACTTGAAGCTTTCATAAAATTAAAAATGAAACATCCAAAACCCAAAAACTAAATTTTGACAGAAACAGAAACGAAACCAACGAAATCACCTGGATGGCCCTGGGTCCGCCCACATTTACAGCTGGCCCGCCCAATCAGAAATACAAATAAATAAATAAAATACTACTCTGTATAGTTAAACATGGATACTACTTTATGTGGTGTATTTAATCTATAAAATGTTATATTTAAAACAGTACAATTATAAGAACCTGATAATTATTTAAAAATTAAGTGTGTTGGTGACGTGTTTTCATTGGTCAGTGCAACATCAACGTAGCACGCACTAATGCAATCTGGCGCGAATTACGATCACTAGAAGTGTACGTGGTTTCTTGATTTTTCTTTAGTGTCTATGGCCAAATAAGTTACTAAAATAATAAGTCTCTAAGCTAAAATAATGTTGCTTTTTTAGAAAGCTAAACGTGTATGTGGGTGGTTGACCTCAGCCTCTTGTTCAGGGCCTAAAGATTCGTTCAGTTAACATGTCATTACTTTAAATGTTCACTGAATATAGTGTTATGTTGTGGTTGGTTTTTTATTTATTTATTTTTAGAGCTACATGCTCTCTAATTGATCTTCCCTATGCACTATCACAATGTTCCCTCAGTATGGCTATGGCTAGTCTATGTTATATTGGCTTATGTAGGCTATTCAGCATAGTTTTGACAGTAGATCAAATGTAAACTAGGCTACAAGATAAGTAGGCTAATAAACAAATAAAATAAAAAAATAATAATTACCATTATAAAGCAGTTTGAATGCTTCATTGCGTTACAGTATGGTTCTAATGAGAAAAATATTCTCGAGCAGCTTTCAGCTGATCACAGTGATGTTTTTGTATATATTTATACCAGCACTGTAATTCAGCACTATAAGTCTCACCACGTTTATTTCTTTTATATAATATAGATATATCATATTGCATTTAAGCCACAATAGCATGTGAAATTGAGACATTAATTCAAGAATTTGGGCCCGGTTCCCCAAAACGTTCTTATCGCTAAGTAGTTCTTAACCTATTCCTTAACCTCTCTCTTAACCTTGTGGCACGATTCCCGACACGTTCGTACGCTAAGTAAATCTTCTGTAAGTCACACTTTCGTAAGGTTGGTCTGGGTCATTCGTAAGCTCTCTCTTAGTGTTGTTTGAGCTCAAGACTCTGTACAGCAGTCTTTAGAAACCAGCGAAGTACAAGTCAAACTATGGTATGTTGACAATGTTGTGGCTCAACAATGATTTTATGTTATTTTTTTTAAGACCCATAATAAATTATGTTTGCAATGGATACAGGCATATTTATGTGGTATCAGAACTAATATGGTGGTAATTAGCCTAGGCTTTTTCGTAATGTAATTAAGGCGAATTGCCAATCATTTTTTAGATAATTAAAATCTGCCAAACAATTTGGCTCTAAATGGCTAGATACAGGGGCGTAGCAACCGGGGGGGACACGTCCCCCGCACTTTTAGAAACAGGTGATTCTGACCCCTGCTAATTTTTTTTTTTTTTTTTTTTTTTTTTTTTTTAGGATCCAGCGTGAATATTTCCTGTAGTGTTCTCTGATTTGTTACTTAGATTTGAGTGAAGTAACATTCAGCCAATCACAGAGCGAATCATCTCCTGGGCGCGTCTGCTATGAGCTTCAAATCTCTTGTTGCTCTTCTGAATTTTCGTTCGTTCGTTCACTTTGCTATTAGGCCGTCTGGGATAAAATGCAGCCCAGAAAAAAGCAAAGGACGATTACATCCTTTTTCAAACACACACTGTAAGTATGTTACAGTATGTCGCGATGACACGAATCGCGCGATAAAGTTTTCATGTTATGATTTAACCTATTGAACCCGTATGGACCTCGTCACGTCGCGCCGGATTCAGTGTGTTAAATGCTCTCCTAATTGTCGCTTTGGATAAAAGCGTCTGCTAATAAAGACGTAACAATGTTATTGGTTTCTGCTGTCTTTTGTTTGTCTACGTGCTGCTCGCGGAGTAAAATTATCATTTCACAATAAATCATATTTGTTTTTACAACAAATATCTTAAAATACTTTATCAAATGTTATTCTTTTAATTCATAACTGTTACTTTATGTCCTAACTAGTCTGTAGGAAAGGCAGGCTGTGACGTCACTGGCAGAGAGAGGGGTCAGGGTCAACCTCTCCAGAATGTGTAACAGGTGAGATTTGTATAAAAAAAAGCAGATTGATTATCTTAAAGCTGCGGTAGGGAACTTTTGACGCTCTAGCGGTTAATAAACAGAACTGCTTGCGTCTTGCGGAAGAACATCGTAGCCGGAACTACTTCTCTCTGTTTATGTCTATGAAGAATCACAAAGGTACTGGGTTACTCCGCCGCGGTACCCCCGAAGCAATCTAAAATAGTCCGAATATAAACACTTATTATAGGTGCACCCTAGTGATTCAGGACAAGCCAAAAACACGGTTTGGAAAATGGATTCATGGTGTACTCGCTTATTATATACATTTTTCTACATTTTGAAAACACACAAAGTTACGGACCGCAGCTCTGATTGGTTATTTTTTTACCGGGAGTGATGTATTTCTGCAAATGGCAATAGGACACTGGGAGGAGCCAGAGGAGCTTGATTTTTTCACAGATCATCTGTCTCATATTTTTCATAAAATGTATGTTTGTATAAAATTACTGTAGATGTAATCTGTATACTCATTTAACACCTGTTTTTGTCCAACTGTTAAAAAAAAAAAGTTATTGTTCAAAAAAACACCAAAGGTGTACAAACATAAAATGTGATCCATGTTCTGCCTGGTTTCATGAGAGCTGTGGTGAAAAGAATGGTATCTGTGATGACGATGGTTTAATTTGCAAAGGCTGTGTTTGAAAAAAACTTTCATCACACACACACACAAATCAGTTATCAATTTTGAATGTGAATTTTTGTAATTTGCACATTTTGTTCTAAATGTATTGTTCACACACACACACACACACACACACACACACACAAAAAACACACACGCATACACACTCAGACACACACACACAACTGACATCAGTTCACTGATCTATGTTGTTCCAAAATTGACTTTTTTAATTGCACATTTGAATATGTGGGTTTGCAACCAAAATGTATTTTTTTTTTAATGGCACATATGGATATGTTTATTTAATGCAGTTTAAATGTTATGTGGCTGTATAAGCAGTTGTTTTTAAATTAAAATTGATGATAAATTACTATTTCCCTTTGCAGTTTGACCGGCCCATTTTACCTGAACAGCTGGCCTATTTTACCTTAAACTGCTCATGCAAAAAAAGTTGGCACAACTGATGTTTCAAGAACTGTAGGGCCTAAATAATTATATTTTATTACATAATTTCAACACAAAATGATCAAAAACAGTCATTATTAATCATAAATACACATTGAATAGGCATATATGGTATTGTATTATTGTCCCAAACGATTTACCAAAAAGTGGCCCAATTTAGCTGATATCACCCTAGTGCAACTGAAATATTGTAAATATCATAAAATATCTTTATTTCCTAAAAAATAAACAAAATTATAGATGGTCTCCCATTGGTCTCAAAGTCCTGCAGTATTTTTAAATTTTGAGTATGATTTAACAAAAATAGGTTCCTGTAAGCTATCATGTCATGTTCCCAAATTTGAAAAAGTAAAATGCCAATTGGTATTCTATTTAGAATTTATTATGAAAATCAGCTTTGGGTCAAATCACCATACAGCTGTCACACCCACTTTTAAAATGGCTGCTACGCCCCTGCTAAGATCTATAAATGGGTAATCATGGTGGTGTCCAGTAAGCGACCACAGCAGTGATCCAACGTGTCCTTGTATTGAATCAAAGACGGAGCCGGACGCGGAGCCGTTTAGTCCATGTCAATTGATTTATTCGGCAAAACTTAAGGCCTTTTGACTTTTTGCCTGATGTGGCTATATAAAAAAAAAAATCGCCTCCCAAGATAACTCATTATGGAGCTGCTGAAGTTTAAAATAAAACTTCAAGTTCCGCTGACGAGAAGCTTGGTGCCCTTTACGTTGCTTCCCCAGCATATTTTGTATCTAATTCTCTCTCTGTGTTTGTTCATTGTAGATAGGTTGCTTTTTATTAAAAACATAAACCAATTGCAATCAATACCGCATTAAACAGAAGTAACTGCTGCTTGACAATCCATTCTGATTGTAAAGTACCTTACCATTAATATAAAAGTGTATTATATAATTTTTATAAGTCGTTAAACCCATGTCAAGAAGCGGCACAAGTGGCACAGCGGGAAATTTATAGTCTATATTTTACTGATAACTTCAAATATGTTAAAATAAACGTTACTGTAATAATTTGAGGAATATTTCATTTGCATAGATAGTGTTGTCTTTCTGAATGCTGTATTGCACCTTCGCGTGAAGTGGAAAATCGATTCCTGAGCAATGGGTACCAACTAATTCAGCACCTTCACTTTGGACAGCGCTCTTGTGACGTCAGACGTAAGAGGCAGCGTGCTAAGAGCTTCCTAAGGGACACTTCGGGGAACACACTTAGGAACATAAACAACTTTGGTATGATATATCTTTTCGAGGTCTTCTTAGCGCGCTAAGAGTGAGCGTTATTGGGAAACCGGCCCTGTGTCTTTTGGGGTGAACATTTTCAATGTTTTTTTTTTTTTTTTTTTTGCTGTTAAAATGTGATTTACTTAATCAAAATGACTGCATGTCACAAGCCTTAAATTTCTGGAAGTGTTTCCATGCATATTGGAAATGTAATTTCAATAGGCTACCATCTTATTGTAAGCTAGTCCGATGACAAGTGTGGATAAAGACTTTAAAAAAAAAAAAATCTACCTTACAAGGAAGTCTCTCTGTGATGTAGACTATAAACTCGGTCTTATACTGTACTAGATGGCGCCTGTGTACTGGGCCAGCCGTATGTCGCTCTTGTGGTTGCTTGTCTGGTTGTCTGCTCTATTTTTAAACTGCTACACGCTCTTAATCTACGACCGTCAAGCACTTTTGGATATTCGCAATTCGGTTGCGACCTCTTTCACAAACACTTCAGATGTGCACTGCTCCTTTAACAAGACCGATGAGCCGTTCACATCGGCTATCCCGGGACATATCCGCCGGTGGCCCTTCAACATCCCGCGGAAAAAGCGAAGGAGGAAACGAGGAAACCGAGGAGGATACTTCGTGAAGCTGAAAGCTCATCTGCGGGCTGGCTTTCTCTCGGATCCTTCTCACGAATCGTTTTACGGTGGCTCTACTACCTGGCGCCCACTGGACGTGGCATACCGGTGGCTTCGTCATGTTCTCCCCCTGCACCCGAGCCCTGTTTCTCATTCCGGTCTCCACCGAATCGGCCTCGGCTCCCGACGTCGGGGAGTAACTGACAGAAATCTACGCGCGCTGGAAAGAGCGTCCTCATCTCCTGTTATTATCTCTCCACCAAAGATGGCATTATTAAATGCCCGTTCCTTGGTGAATAAGACCTTCTTATTAAACGACTTTTACTCAGCTCACAACTTGGATTTTATGTTTATCACGGAATCCTGGATAAAGGTTGGTGATCTAACTCCGTTTTCTGATCTGATCCCTGATGACTGCATTTTTTAACTCTCCTCGTCGAGTGGACGCGGGGGTGGCATAGTAACAATTTTAAAGAACTCTCTCTCTGCACGCTGTCGATTGGTCCCTGGAACGGCCTTTTCCAGCTTTGAAGCTCAGTTTCTTCACTTGGACTGGAATGGTCCTGTATGTCTAGTGGTGATTTACCGTCCTCCGCACTGCACTAAGGATTTTATACAGCATTTCACTGAACTGATCGGCAATATTGCCACAAATTACGATCGCTTTCTATTGGTGGGCGACTTTAATATCCATGTCTGCTGTCCGAAGTTTCTTAATATTATCGATGCTTTTAATTTATCCCAGTGGATCAGTGACGCTACTCATATTCAGGGACATACGCTGGATCTTGTACTCTCATATGGGCTTGATGTGACTGATGTTGTGCTCTCTGATTTTATGATCTCTGACCATAAGCCTATATTATTCACACTGTCTCTTCCAGAGCTCTCTTATTTTTCAAATACTACTGTAAATCTTTCTCGCTTCTACTCTCCACAGTTTAGCACAAATTTCAACTTGTGTTTTGCTGATTGTTGCTCACAGTTGCACTTAGATCAACCGTTATCTGACTTGGATGCTGATCAACATCTTAGCCTTTTGAAC
Source organism: Carassius gibelio (assembly GCF_023724105.1). Lineage (NCBI taxonomy): Eukaryota > Metazoa > Chordata > Actinopteri > Cypriniformes > Cyprinidae > Carassius > Carassius gibelio. The sequence continues at coordinate 35,854,563 of NC_068414.1, forward strand.
TCTGCCTGGCTTAAGGCAGAAAATGCAACTGCCCCCCTTAAGCCTCACAAGCAAAAAACTAAATCTATACTGTGGCAAAACTCTGATACCCATCTCCTAAGACAAAACTGTAGAAAGGCAGAACGTAAATGGAAAAAAGACAGGCTGCATATCTCTCTTCAAATGTTCAGAGACTCTCTTACTTCATACCAGTCTGCAGCTAAGTCTGCAAAAGCTGCATACTTTTCTAACATAATTGAATCTAATCACTCTAAACCTAAGGTTTTATTTTCAATTATTCAGTCTGTTACCAATCCTTCTGTTAACACCTTGCCTGTGGCCTCTGATGCTCTCTGTGAAAGCTTCTTGAGATATTTTAGTGACAAAATTACTAACTTAAGACTTGGTGTCTGCTCCACTTTAACTTTAACCATCTCTCCTATCATGTCATCTTCATCTGCATTTTTGGATGCTTTTGAACCCATCAGTCTCCAGGAATTGAAGGAGGTGATTGACAATCTTAAGCCCTCATTCTGTTCTAGCGATATCATTCACCCAACAGTTTTAAAATTAATTATTGATTCGATTGGGCCAGGTCTGCTGTCTCTTATTAATAAGTGTCTCCAAACTGGCTCCGTTCCTGCCGACTTTAAAGTTGCTACAGTCACTCCTCTTCTCAAGAAGCCTTCACTGGACCACACTGTTCTAAAAAAATTTCGTCCAATTTCTGTTTTGCCTTTTATTTCAAAAGTTTTAGAGAAAATTGTGCTGAATCAACTTCAACACTTGTGACCAGTAATTCTATTTATGAGGTTTTTCAATCTGGTTTTAAATCTGCTCACAGCACTGAGTCCGCCCTTTTGAGGGTGTTAAATGATATTTACCTCTCCACTGATTCCGGGGACTCTGTGGTTCTTATTCTTTTAGATTTATCAGCCGCTTTTGATACCGTAGACCACTCCATACTATTATCTAGATTAGAGTCTTGGGTAGGTCTAAAAGCAAATGCTCTGAAATGGTTTCAGTCATACCTATCTGACAGAAGGTTTTTAGTGAAACTGGGAAATGTTTTCTCTTCCCCTGCTCCTCTGACCTGTGGCCTTCCACAAGGCTCTATTTTAGCTCCCTCTCTATTCTCTCTGTACATGCTGCCTCTGGGTTCTATTCTAAGAAAACATGGTGTGTCTTTTCATTTCTATGCAGATGACACTCAAATCTATCTTCCAGTTAAGAAAAACAACTCCACTGCGATCACTTCTCTTCTCCAATGTTTAGAGGAGGTGAAATTATGGCTAGCCCAAAATTTCCTCTTCTTAAATGAGGCCAAGACCGAGGTAATTGTTTTCGGTCCTAATGAGAACTCTCAGTGTATAAGCCCTGAGCTAGAAAGTTTATCCGTTTTTAGATCCTCACGGGTGAAGAACCTAGGTATTACTATTGACCAACTCTTAAAATTTGATAGACATATCTCTTCTGTTATTGGATCCAGTTTCTATCAGCTTCGTTTATTGTCTAAAATTAAAAACTTTCTCACTCCAAAAACTCTAGAAATGGCTGTTCATGCATTTGTTACATCGCGTCTAGATTACTGCAATTCTTTATATTGCGGTATATCTAAATCTCAAATTGCACGACTTCAGCTAGTCCAAAATGCTGCAGCCAGACTTCTTTTAAACTGTCGTAAACAGGAACACATAACCCCAATTCTCAGATCCCTTCACTGGTTGCCAATTTCTCAGAGAATAGACTTTAAAATTCTCCTCTTCATTCATAAATCCCTTCATAACAAAGCTCCTGTCTATTTATCTGAACTTCTTCATCCTTATACTCCATCAAGAAACCTACGTTCCTGTGACCAGGCTCTGTTGGTGGTCCCTCGCGTTAGGCTAAAGCGTAGAGGGGAGCGTGCATTTGCAGTGGCTGGGCCACGACTCTGGAATACCCTGCCTTTAGAGATCAGACTGGCCCCTTCCTTGTCTATTTTTAAATCCTTGCTAAAAACTTTTTTATTTTCCTTAGTGTACTGACTACTGTGTTATGCTACATTTTGAAATGGGTGGTTTTAAATTTTTGTCTGGTATATTTTTTTATTTATTTTTTTATTTATTTATTTTTTTATTTTTTTTTATTTTTTTTATGTATGTGTAATATTCTCGCTCTTATGTAAAGCACTTTGGTCAGCCAGGAGGCTGTTGTAAATGCGCTATACAAATAAATTGAACTTGAACTTGAACTGTACTACGGCAGAGAAACATGGAAACACATAGACCTGGCATTAATACATCTTCTCAAAGTTTTTCTCCTGACATATAAGAATAAAGGTTTTTCTTGGCAAGACATCCGGTCCCCGGTCCCGTGAATCAAATAATAATGGGAAAAGGCTTAATTTGCAACAGGCCTTTGAGATGATTAATTCGTGATTCAGAAGTGTAACAGTTGTTACTCAACCAGAATAATACGCTCGCACGTGTTCTGATCACGAGCCCAACATTACATCAGTTAACCGACCATCAACAGCCTTAATCGATTGCGTCTCTAATCAACAATTTATCGATCGTCGATTAATCGTTTACATCCCTAGTGCAAACAACAGTGAATTTTGTATTATTTATATCTCATCGGGTACAATAATTTGATTAGAATTTCTCATTCTAATACTATGGATATTTTGTTGTTAATCACTTTTAAAAGACCGAGAGCAAATAATTACCAACGGAAATACAAAAACAAACGACCAAATTACTAATCCAGCGAATCATCACTGAGTGTGATGTGGATTGTAAAGCACCTGTTAATAAAACTTGCTTCAGGAACTGTGCAGACACTAAACCACAATGTTTCCTTCCTTTCTTTAGGAAAGCTTATGAAGCTTCAAAATAATTTAAAGTGCTTTATATCTGCAGCTTCTTCTGCATTTTATTTTTATAGAAATAAATAGCGAACAAAAGAACTTCTGAAGACAACATTTAAATACACATTTAATTTAAATCTTTTTTTTAAACATAGATCAACTATGGAATATATATAAATAATACAATACAATATTAAAATACATATTGAGTCTACAAAAAAGAATAACTGTCTCTTTAATGTCCATTTGGTCTGAGGCCTCCTGAAGAATGTTTGTTCTTTTTTTTATGTTGTGCTTATTTTAGGACTGAATTAAGTTTATATCAGATTTTGTAATGCTGTGTGTGTAGCAAAAGACCAGAAAATAAATGCACATATAAAGTGGCAGTGCTCTTAAAGTGGACCAATGTTTGAGAGAATGAGGAAGACGCAGGAAGTCTGATATAAAAACATGCATCATAAAACAATGGTCCATTTAGTGCATTTTTGATCAGAAAGGCCTCTTGGTCTGAGAAAGCTGAGAGTCCTGGAGTATAAAGTGTGAGATGATAGATGCAGTAGGGGATGAAGAACAGCGCTTCTTTGGCCCAGGAGTAGCTGCGGTGTAGATTGTCATTATATTGGTCCCTGGAGGGGGAAGACGATCAAGAAGCAAATGGCCAGCGAGATCAGGAGCTTGTTACAGAGTTTCCCGTCAGCACTGTTGGAATCTGGAAAAGAAACAGAATTTGCATGAATTCCTTCACCAGATGTAACTCTATCATTGACTGTGTTTACATGCGCACTAATAATGCCATCATTTCCGTAGATGTGTTATGGATTACATTGATTTGATCACGGTTTCTTGGTATCCGGACTAAAAATTTCAATGTTTTTGACTAACAATATGTTGCATTATGTTCATGTCACGCAAAGCTGCCAACATGAATGTAGTTTCTTCAGCACACATTATGTGAAGAAAGTATTCAGTCGCCTGTTTATTGTGATCAGCATGCATCAAATATTTTACTACCATCATGAGTTTAATCAATTTGATCGAAGAATTATGTGTACATCAGGTAAAGTTTAACTGCAATGTTGCTTGAATCACATTATGAGGGTGCTTGTAAACATAGTCATCTGAAAAATACAGAAATAACTTGAGTTTTAGATGTTGATAGAAAACTTTTATATAAAATGATGGGGTGTTTAATGGTTGTTTACTTACATTTCCTGACTGGTCTGCTCTTTGGACTACAGTCTGTGGAGAATTAGAGAGAGAGAACCGATCAATAACTTATTCAGTGTGTGTATATAGAATTAAAATAACTTCAAGAACAGTTCACTCAAATGATTGTTAAACTAGTTCTTTATGAATGGGTTGGATGGTTAGAGTCCTTACCAGGCTGTAAATTGGGTTCATCAACAAGTTTTTCAGACACGGTCTCGTCACCAAAGGTATATATTTCCAGTGTATACAGTGAGTCTCTCTGGAAACAACCTTGCACTGAACACCGTTCTCCATCACACAAACTGGACACATTGTACACTCTGTCCGGCTCTGTTAGTAAAGGAGGAATTATAGAAATGATGACGCTCTCATGTTTCTTCAGCACAGGTGCTTCATCACAAGACAGTGAACACGGGACACACGTCTGCGGTACAGAAGCACATCCTGAGGAGATAAACAATGGATTACTGACATGTTTTCATTCATAAACACTGAGATTAAAAACACTGCAGAAATAACACACTCACTTGTGCAATAAGAGCTGGTCCACAGCAGTAACACCAGCTGTCTGAGTCTGAGAATACAGAAGCACTGATTATATATATTTGATGATAATATAGATAATACATGATTTTTCTCTAATATTTTTTTTTGTTGTTGCTGTTTTCTTGATTGTATCCTAAATATTATGACTTAATGACAATAAAAAGATATCTACAAGGTTTATTTTTGTTTCCAAACAGATAACAGAAGCGAACCAAAAGTTAGAACACGTTAGAAAAGAAAAAAACAAGTTATTATAGTAACTTACGATGATGGCATGATAGCGGTCCGAGTGAAGGTCATGTGATAAATGCTAAATTTAGGAGTTTTCTTTTCAGAAAACAGCTGTAAATTGTCGGAGAGCCTTCCGTGTGTGAACGCAAGCAGAAAACTCCATCCAGATGTGACTGAGAGCCTGACTCAAACGGTACGAGCCGGTGTTTTATTTTTTATTTTTTTCCTGTATTAAAGCATGCCATGTGCTGCCACTTCCTCAATCCTCCAGTGATGTCCGCATGCGCACATCGATTTTGCGTCATTTTTGTCACGCTGAACAACACGCCCATAATATTTTACTACTCGCGCGTGCATTTCTTCATGTAAGGTACGTTTTTGACTATTTCTGTTAGTTTTCATTATACCAAGACATCTAGTTGTAATAATAACATATTAATATCACATTACGTAACCAGCTAGCACCAGGGATCATCTTTGTTATCATTTTTCATTGAAAAGTTAGGCTATATGTTAGGCTATATGATAATCTGATTCGTAAACCATTTAAAAAAAAATAGTATGTAAAAAATAATTTCTCCATTATAGTTAAACTGCAAAATCAAACAAACAGTTGACCTAACATAAATAAATAAATAGACAACCTATTGAACTCCATCAACTTAAATTAACTTAACTATCAAACGAAATATATAAACATATAATCTGAATAAAAGTAAATCTACTTAATTTTTTAAAAGGTGTTAAACAACCAAAGACACTTAGAATTTTGCAGCAAGTAAGTTAAACAAAACAGCTTATGATAGTGACAAGGTTTTTTTTTTTTCACACAAAACATTAAACTGACTTCTACTAAACATTTTTTTTTTCAGGCTACTTTTTTACATTGGTTAGTAGGACTTTTTGAAAGTTGGATTTTTTGACAGAGTTCTCTGTTTATTTGTGCTTTTTTATATATAGACGGTTTCATCGGGCGCACGCGCCTGGACCTAAGTTAACTTCTGGTCTGTGTTATATTGGTCTGGCTGAGGTGCCATCTACAAACGCAGTTAAAGCCAAGGTGATGAGTAGACTGAAGTTGGGCTCAGGTGGTTGTGCTGCGGGATGTCCCAGATAGCAAATGACATGTGGCCCAGTTCTGGCCCACATCTCCCATATTCTTCTGGCCCACATACCGCGCGGAATGACGGCGATGACTCAACCTGAGTCTGGCTGACATATGTCAGCCACAACTGAACCAGATCTGGGCCACATCTCAGAAATGGTGTGGGTGACATCTGGGCCAGATCTGGCCCAGTTTTGTCTGACAGAAGTCAGCCACAACTTTACCAGATCCATGCCGCATCTCACAAATGGCATGGGTGACACCTGGCCCAGATGTCAACCACGCCATTTCTGAGATGTGGCCCAGATCCGTCCCAGTTGTGGCTGACTTCTGGGTTAGATATGGCCCATATTTACCCTTTCTAGACACAAAAGAATATGTAATTCATCCAGAATAAAGAAAACACTCATGTAGTCTAAACTGCTTTATTAAAATATAAAAATTAGACAAATAAACAATATACATGAATACAACTGCATGTATAGATATAAAACAAATAGATTTACATTATTACAAAATAAAAAAATACAGATAAATATTTACAAATATAGTTAAATACACATTAACATTACATTTACATTTAGCAGACACTTTTATCCAAAGCAACTTACAAATGAGGACAATGGAAGCAATCAAAATCAACAAAAGAGCAATGATATACAGGTGCTGGTCATATAATTAGAATATCATCAAAAAGTTGATTTATTTCACTAATTCCATTCAAAAAGTGAAACTTGTATATTATATTTATTCATTACACACAGACTGATATATTTCAAATGTTTATTTCTTTTAATTTTGACGTTTATAACTGACAGCTAAATTCAGATGTGGCAGAGAGGAGTGAGTATGAGAAACATTCAGATACACAGGCTGATTCAGTCTTCTGAATTGGGAGTAGCGAACATGCATTATAAACCTCTTTCAAATTAGAATCTGTTGGGGAGATAAAATGTGCAAGATAACGTATATGTACTAATAAAAACATCAAACAAAAAAAAAATGTATCTTTTACTCTCCAGTACTGAAAGCAGAACTGATAAGGGAGCCCTTGATACTAGCCGCATTTCCCCTGTCGGGCCAGTGCGAGCCAGGGCTTAAAGCGGGTCGGGCGGGGCTCATAGCCAGTAGCACCGAGGCCAGAATAGTGCAGGGTTTCCACAGTGGAGCTTGAAGCACCGCTGCACGTCACTAAAACACGCCCTTTACACGCCTCTCAGAACAACGTCATGCAAAATTAATCACACATAAACACACTTATTTCTATTTTATTTATTTATTTATTTTTAACGCTTATGAAAATAGCCTGCTTATTCAGTCGAGTCTGTTTCTGTTTATTAGCCACAGTATAGCTGTCATATTTATAATGAATGATAATATCTCTATTTTTATAAAAGCTCCCGAACAAAAAAACATTATTAGGCTATATTCTTTTCTGATAGGCAACGTGAGATAAACTCTCGAGACGAGGCTTGTGACAGATAATATAAGTTACTTAATAAATACACGACTGTGATAGAGAATAAGAAGCTGACGTCTGATTTCTTCAAGTGGTTATATTTTACCATTGTTTACTATGGTAATATGTTTAGCGTGCATATCTTTTTCATCGCTTATAAATATGTCTGCCTTGTATGGTGATTATAATCCACATCAGATCAAGTTATTTCAAACACTCGCTGCTGACTGAAAGAGAGTTTTGAGCTCGACTTATTTAAAAAAGTGTTTAATGCTGGTGTTAAAGCTGTTATCTTTCTGAAATGATCCGCAGCGCAGACTCGCTATTTTTATAAAAGCTCACAAACAAAAATCATTTTTATATTTTGGTGATATGCAACGTGGAGCTAAACTCTTGAAACCAGACGACAGATAAAATGTTACTTAATAAATACACAATTGTGATAGAGAATAAGAAGCTGACGTCTGATTTCTCCAAGCGGTCATATTTAACATCTTTACTGTGTAACGTTAATGTTTAGCGTGCATAGTCTTTTACATCGCTTATAAATATTTCTGCCTTGTTTAGTGATTATAATCCACATCAGATCAAGTTATTTCAAACACTTGCTGCTGACTAAGAGTGAGTTTTGAGCTCAACTGATTTTAAAACGTCTTTAATGCTGGTGTTAAAGCTGTTATCTTTCTGAAATGATCCGCGCTGACGCTCTCCAGACGCTGAGAAACTCCGCCTTTGTTCATAACCCCTCCTCTAAGCCCCAGCTGGCCCGCTTTGGCCCAAGGTTTTCGTCGGGCCAAAAAACCCTGGCCGTTGGCCCCGAGGAAGCCCCGGCGAGGCACGATCAAGCCCCGGAAGTGACTGTGGAAACGCGACTGGCCCTGGCACGCACTAGCACGCCCGGTCCTAGCTCCATAGTGGAAACACGGCTACTGTGACACAGCTCTTTCAAATTAACATTACCTTTTTTGCAGTGGCGGTAGTTTGTATGTCCATCTATAGTTGCCATCATCTAAGGTCTTTTGAGTACTGGTATCATCCTCACAAGTCCTGTGCTGTGCAGTTTCTAATAACCCTGGGATGGACATTTGCAGAAACAGGAAGGCAAAGGGAGAAAGATTAGCATAGCTGCTGTTCATATCATTTCAGGCAATGTGCACTTTTTACTATTTCATCAATGGAGTACATTGAGTAGTATTTTTAATCTAGTAGGTTTAAACTGAAATAATTTTTCTAGATCCCTTAATAAACATATTATTTGTTGTCTGTTTTTGGGGAACAGACACAGTCTCTATAGAATGGACTGCATATGCCAGAGTAACATTTAATACTTTTTAATAAAGTTTAACTGGGAGGAACATCATAACTGTAATTTACACAACCATTCAAGAGTTTGGGGTCTGTAAGATATTTTATGCCTTTATAAAAAATCTCTTATGTTCACCATGGCTCTATTTATTGAATCAAATTACAGTAAAATAGTAACACTGTGACTATTACAATTCAAAACAACTCTTTTCTGTGAAAGTGAAAAGTGAAAGTGAAGTGACATTCAGCCAAGTATGGTGACCCATACTCAGAATTTGTGCTCTGCATTTAACCCATCCGAAATGCACACACACAGAGCAGTGAACACACACACACTGTGTGCACACACCCGGAGCAGTGGGCAGCCATTTATGCTGCGGCGCCCGGGGAGCAGTTGGGGGTTCAGTGCCTTGCTCAAGGGCACCTAAGTCGTGGTATTGAAGGTGGAGAGAGAGCTGTACATGCACTCCCCCCACCCACAATTCCTGCCGGCCCGAGACTAGAACTCACAACCCTTCGATTGGGAGTCCAACCCTCTAACCATTAGGCCACGACTTCCCCAATGTGAATATTATGTTAAAATGTCATTTATTCCTTTGATCAAAGCTGAATTTTCAGCATCATTACTCCAGTCTTCAGTGACAAATCTTCAGAAATCATTCTAATATGATGATTTACTGCTCAAGAAACATTTCTGATTATGATCAATGTTAAAATACAGACGTGCTGAATTTTTTTTTTGTTGGATTCATTGTTACATAGACTCCAAACATTTTAATGTTAGTGTTACATGCATCAAATTGTTCAAAATCATCTGTTTCAAATAGTGTTCCTGTAGCTCAACTGGTAGAGCACTGTGCTAGCAAGCGCAAGGTTGGGGGTTCGATTCCCCAAGAACACATGACATGTAAAAATTGATAGCCTGAATGCACTGTAAGTCGCTTTGGATAAAAGCGTCTGCATAAATAAATGCAGGTCTTTTGAACTTTGTATTCATCTGTGAATCCTGAAAAATAAAATGCATCACGGTTTCTACAAAAAAAATGAAGCAGCACAACTGTTTCAACGCTGATAATAAGTTTCTTGAGCAGCAAATCAGCATTTCTGAGGGATCCATGTGACACTGAAGACTGGAGGAATGATGCTGAAAATACAGCCGCACATCACAGGAATAAATTAGTTTATAATGTATTCACATAGAAAACAGCTATTTTAAATTGTAATAATATTTCACAATATTACTCTTTTTACATATTTTAATCAAATAATTACTACAGAGGTGAGCAGAAGATAATTATTACAAATTGTATCAACTTCAAGCTTTTGAACACTATAGTGTACTGTATATTTGAGGTTTGACTTACTGTACTAGTCTTGTGGTCAATAGCAATCTTGGAGATGTTGTCTTACAGTAGGTTCACTTCAGGCCATCAGCACTGAAGAATCTAGGAACAAAACAAGCAATTTGACACAGAGCCGACAATATTTAGTCTGCAGTTCCAGGTTTATTAGATGGAAACAAGCTAGAGCAGGTGAAATGCAAAAAATAAATAAATAAAATAACAAATTCATTGCGATATATGTTGTGAAAAAAATGCATATTAGGTTACTTAACCTTTTCAGCGCTTCCTACATCTCTGTCAGCAGCTCCCTTCAGAAATATTGAAATCTTGGACACTCCCTTCTGTTATAGAAGGATTATTTTGTCACTCTTGAAATCGCAGAACAGTTTTATGTTTACCATAAAAGATCAAAACAACTTTAGTTTTCTGCCAATTTTCGCGCTCCTTGATAACGTGACGTCATCGATAAACAGTAAAGTGTAAATGTTAAGGTTAAATAAATTAAGCAATTTCCAATCATCCATTGAAAGATTTTACCAACAAAACAGTCAAAAGCTATCATCTACAGATGAAGATTTGATTAAAAGCCCAAACTTTCATAAATAAGAGCACAATAGAGTTATCATACCTGACGATACGTCGTCTGAAAACGGTAGAAATGCTAACGGACTTTTTCGAAGACATTAAACCATTCCTATAAAGTAAATAAACAACAGAAGCGAGTCAAATACAAATAAGAGAAGTGTCAACAACAGTTATAAGTAATATTTGTGTGATTTTATGGACTTGACTCACCTGAAAACAGTGAAATCAGCGAGAAACGGGGTGTTTCCTCGTGACATTTGCAGTGTTGCGCTCCGTTTCCATGGCAACTCCATCCGGTCCGCGCGCACGCCCATGAAAGCACGTCACGAATTAAAGGTCACACGCTTACGTTACATAAATAAACATATGAATAAACATATGCCCCTTATTTTTTTTCTGTAAGAGGGGCCGCGGCCATTTGTAAATGTAATGTGTCTGGCTTTCGGTGTCATTCCAGCTATATTAGCTGTACAAACAGCTTGTTTTGCTGTTTACTGTTGCAAACTGCTGTATCTTACCATGTTATTTTTAATGTATTGTCTTAATTATGAACGTACTGGTTTGTAGTGCAGACAGTTTTACCGTTTACTGCACTTTGTTCTTCTTGTTATTTCCCTATAACCATGACCATAAGTCTCACACATTCACATACAATTGTTTGGTGGATAGAATTAGATCACTACATAATTCAAAATGTCATTCAGTTATGATATTTCTAATTTAAAATTCATTTTGTAGTTCTATAGCCCAGTGCAAAATGCCAGGCCTGCACATAATAGTGGGACAAAGTGGCACTTTTATAGTTTAAGATTTTGTATTGTTGCTTTTACGAACACTCATATATATATATATATATATATATATATATATATATATATATATATATATGTGTGTGTGTGTGTGTGTGTGTGTGTGTGTGTGTGTAAAAGGTGCATCTTGAAGAAATGTGAATATCATGAAAAAAGTTCTTTTTATGTAACTTTTTTTATTAAAAAGTTTTTTATTAAAAAGTTTTTTTTTTTTGATGATTAGAGCTTAATTTAATGAATGTTATTATTACATCTAAAAGTAAAAAAAGGAGTTAAACAAATATTATTTAATTCTTTAAAATGATTTTTGTCCAGTGGTGTGACAGTACAGGTGTCACAATGGAGGACTTTTTTTTTTTTTTTATCACACCAAAGGACGTTTCAGCCTTTTCTGTCAATTAATGACCTTGCTATTCCAAGCTAACCTGCCATTAGTGGCAAGCAAGACACATTTGCTAAATTTTCTAGGATTATGTATCTTAACGCACTTTTTAATTTAAAAAATATATAATTTAGGGGTGTCATATTAATGCACAACAAAGCATAAAACATTTGTAGTGGTTCCGAAAAAGTTCAAAGGACATGGTGTCACACCAGAGGACATGGTACAAAAATGTAAAAAAATCGAATAACATTGCAGCTTCATAACAGGTCCGTGTAGGTCAAATAAATGTGTGTATGTATTTATATTACGCGTCCTGAAATATTATGGGCGTCCAGTACTCAAAATAGTTTTAGAACCACTGACTGGTAAAGTAAGGTGATCTGCCAGGACGTGTCTTCAGAAAATGGCACATCTGGTCACCTGGTATAGGCCATATCTGGCCCACATACAACAAGCCAGAACTCAACCTAGAACCGGTTTGTCACACACGGGCCAGATCTGGCCCACACACAGCAAACCACGACTCAAATTAAAGCCGCCACAATTTTAAAACTGATCGATTTTCAAAAAGGCTTCGTTAAATAAACATGAGTAACGTAACATTACGTAACGTACTGCACGTTAAATAATAATAATTCCTTACATTTATGTTTAAATATCAAAACGAGGCACAGTTGTTTTTATATCGCTGTATCTCTGAAAGAAAGACTTGCATGTTATATGCCTTATAGCAGCATATGAGTGTACCAGCTCTGCTTTGTTTACAGCTGTTACTGGGGTAACCGCTATTTGTCGCGCTTTATGTCTATGCTTTAAAACATCTCCTGCTGGCAAAGAATGAATTTGCATTTTCATTAAGTCCGCCTGATCCACGCAGCAAACATATTTTGTTTGTTATCAAAAAATATCTACTCTAGAGGGACTTGACTGTTGTTATTGATTCTATTTGGAGTCTACGCGCATTAACGTTTGTTTATGTTGATGCCGTTGAAACCGTCTATATATACAGGTGTGGAAGATAAGTGAATCACCGTGTAATCTCCTGTCAGTGGGATCATACCCATCAGGGTATGATAGATCCAAAAGGCAGAACCTTCGTAGATTTGCACTCAAATTCAACCTAAAGGGTTGTTACAAACCCGATTCCAAAAAAGTTGGGACACTGTACAAATTGTGAATAAAAACAGAATGCAATGATGTGAAAGTTTCAAATTTCAATATTCCATTCAGAATACAACATAGATGACATAACGAATGTTTAAACTGAGAAAATTTATCATTTTAAGGGGAAAATAAGCTGATTTTAAATTTCATGGCATCAACACACCTTAACAAAGTTGGGACAAGAACATGTTTACCACTGTGTGGCATCCTCTCTTCTTTTTATAACAGTCTGCAAACATCTGGGGACTGAGGAGACAAGTTGCTCAAGTTTAGGAATAGGAATGTTGTCCCATTCTTGTCTAATACAGGCTTCTAGTTGCTCAACTGTCTTAGGTCTTCTTTGTCACATCTTTCTCTTTATGTTGCTCCAAATGTTTTCTGTGGGTGAAAGATCTGGACTGCAGGCAGGTCATTTCAGTACCCGGATCCTTCTTCTACACAGGCATGATGTTGTAATTGATGCAGTATGTGGTCTGGCATTGTCATGTTGGAAAATGCAAGGTCTTCCCTGAAAGAGACGACGTCTGGATAAGAGCATATGTTGTTCTACAATGGAACATTATTTCACCCACATTTTGACATTTTATTTTCCCAACATATTTACATTTTTTAAAGTTGAAACTTTACTTTCATTTAATGTGCTTTCTATGTATGTAAGAGCACTTTTGTAAATTTATTTTGATGCGGACACTTAAATGTCTTTGACCTAGTAACATTGTGATATATATATATATATATATAAACACACACACACACATATATAAATACATACACAGACACACTAAACTTACTTGCATTTTATAAGTTTCTTTGGTTTGGGAGCTTGTTGGATTTGATTTAACTGGTCCATTAGCCAAAACTGCAGAAGGCTTTCAATATATCCTAACAGCTACAGAGTACTTCTCAAAATGAATTGAGGCCTTTCCTTTAAAAGCAAAGACAGCAGCTGAAGTTTTAAGACATCTCTGTTCCCTTATTTATACACATGACTGTCCCCAGAGAATTCTCTCAAATCAGGGAAGAGAATTTGTAAATGAAGTAAGTCCATTGAAAAAAAAAAATGTGATAATTTGGCTTAGGTATATTTTAAAGGGGGGGGGGGGGGTGAAATGCTATTTCATGCATACTGAGTTTTTTTACACTGTTAAAGAGTTGGATTCCCATGCTAAACATGGACAAAGTTTCAAAAATAAGTTGTACGTATGAAGGAGTATTTTTGTTCCAAAATATAATAGAAGTTTCGGAAAGTTTTTTTCGAATATGGCTCTGTGTGACGTTAGATGGAGCGGAATTTCCTTATATGGTCCTGAGGGCACTTCTGCCGGAAGAGCGCGCTCCCGTATAGCAGAGCACTGAGAGAGGCACAGACATTCATTCACTGATCAGAGCGAGAGCGTTGCGAAAAGTCACAAAAGGAGTGTGAAGAACCGGTTGCATCGGTTGCATTTCCTCACATTACAGATGGGAAACCATGCAGGACAGTGACTGAAAGCTTATCTACTGTTAAAACCCATTAACACCGGTGTTCCACCCTGTTAGACAAGCCATTTTAAATAATAATTTGACAACAAGGTTACATTGGCAAAAATGGGCACAAAAAAGTACCTGTTCTTATTAGGAAAGACATATTCTATTCATCAATAATTGTTTTGTTATTGTTTTGGAAATAGAAAAAAAAATAATAAGATTGCATAAGGGACATATACTATCAAAGAAAAGCTAATTATTGTTTAACATTTACATTATTAACATGTTGTGATAACTATCTATATGTCCCTAACAGGGTGGAATATGTTCATGGCCAGTTTTTGTAAAAAATAGACTAACGATTGCGTCATAACTACTCGTCTCTCTGTCGCATTACCGTACAGACAGGAGGAGAAGCTCGCAGGCAATTAACTTAATATGGCGTACTGGCGTTTCATTTTAAAATACTATACAAAATAATTAATCAGAATACTTACTCCTGCTCACTCACGACAAAGAACTCCCCGCTCAAGCTCGCCGTCTCTGCAAGATTAACGATGGCAGTTTGCACGCACAGCTACTAGAAGATCTACATCTGTCAGACAGGTTGCTGACGTCATCAAGCTTCGTTTGAGTCTGCGCGTCAGAAACGGAAGTGCTAAAAAACGCTAAAACTGGGCTTCATTTGTTAGAAGGTAATGGAGCCCTTTATATATTGTCGTGTATCTTTAGAAATAAATAATGGACAAACAGAAACTTTAAACGCCTCAGATGTAAAGTTATTCGCTGTCAAAGTGAGGCCAAAATGAATGGGATTCAATGGGAATGCTAACGCAAGTGAAGTTCTGCTACAAGATGGCAGCCCCCACCCGACTTCAACTTCCGGTCGAGTTCCTTGCCCCTTGAGCCATATAGAGTGAGAGTTTTTTTTTTTTTTTTTTATTAACAAATATGTACAGAACAAAACTGTTTGCCAGGGGTACAAACATTAAAATAAATAAGGTTACAAAGAGTATACAGAATACACATTAGTTGCATAGAAATTTTTCTAGAATAGAATTTGTTTTTAAAGCCTTTGATTGTTTAAGATCATTGATGGTGGTGCTGTAATGAGATAGCTCTTGTAGAAATAGGTTAAATAATGGCTTGCTGTCAGTCCATTTTCTTTTATGAATGTGAAATTTTCCTAAAAATAAAACAACTTGTACAAAAAAAATCAAGTCCTTTTCCAAATTAATGTCCTCAAAGTAAAGAAGAACGTCCATCTCCTGCAAATATAATGACTGTCCTGTTTTCCTTTCAATAAAATTTTGTACATTCATCCAGAACATTTTAGTAAACACACAATGATAAAACAGATGTTCAATAGTTTCTTCATTTGAGCCACAGAAAGTACATGAATACTCAATATCAATCTTAAATCTTTCTAACGTCTTTTTTGCCGGATATATTCTATGTATAATTCTGAAAGATACTTCTTTTATTTTATTGTTTAGACAGAATTTATTACTCATCAACCACATTTCTTTCCAATTAATATCCTTATAAAGAGATGTCCAAAAATTTTTATCAGGAGGAACCGTAACATTAACCAAAAGGTTTCTAATGTAATTACTTGAACATTTGTTTCTTGTAACGTTTACACTTCCCAGAAAAATATTGTTAACAGGAGCTGTCACAAAAAGCTCTGTTCTGGATCCAATCAAAAGCTGCAAAACATTCCTTGGAATAGCAGCAAAAACAATGTCATATTCTTTTACTGCAATATCAAATTTAGAAATAAATTCTTCAAACAATAACAATTGACCATCCGAATTCATAAGTTGTGAAACCAAAACAATACCATAATTAATCCAGTTTTTGTTGTACAAAGATCTGTTTTTATACTGAATACTCCTGTTATTCCAAATGTAATAATTTGTAGGTGAGAAATTATGTTTGTACACCAGTTTCCATGACAGCAGAGCTTGCTTGTGGAAATTAGCTAATTTTACAGACAATTTATCAGGGTTATAGTCACACTTCAACACGAAGTTGAGTCCTCCAATTGAATTAAAAATGAATTTAGGGAAAGCATTCCAAATATTATCTTCTTCTTGAATTAACTTAGTAAGCCATTTAATTTTAAAAGTATTATTTACTGTTTCAAAACAAAGAACCTCCAGACCTCCATTTTGTCTTGTATTACATAATACCTCTTTTTTTTAAGATAATGACACTTATTTCTCCAGAAGAAATTGAAAAGAGTTTTATCTAGTTTTTTAAAAACTGTAGTAGGCATTCCCAAAGCCAGAGACACATAAACAGCACGTGATATTCCTTCAGCTTTGGACAGTAAAACTCTGCCATTTAAAGAAAGATCCCTCATTAACCACATGTTAATTTTTTTTGTTATTTGCTCAACTATTGGGTCAAAGTTTAGGTTGTTACGGGATTTTTCATTTTTATCAATAACAATGCCCAAATATGTGAAGGTACTCTTTACAGGGATATTATTTATCGACGACATATTGCATTCCCTTAAAGGTAATAACACCGACTTACTTAAGTTCATTTTAAGTCCCGATACTTTTGAAAACGTCTCTATACACTTAACCACTTTTGGAACTTCATACTTATTAGCTAGAAAAATTGCTGTATCATCTGCGAGTTGTGATAATTTAAATTCTCTATCTACTGCCATGATGCCCTTGAATGAACTTTTTTTAATGTGTAGAGACATTATTTCAGTGACAAGAAGAAATAAAAAGGGACTCAGAGGGCACCCTTGTCTTATACCCCGATGGATGTCAAATCTTTGGGTTGTGCCATGGGCCAGTCCAACAGAGCTATTACAATCTTTATAAAGTGAAGGAGTGGATGCCGATTTGCCATATCCTTCATACTGATATTAATTATTTTATTACATGATTTCTTGTTTGACTATTAATCAAGTTATAGCAAGAGTGAAATGTGTAACCTTATGTGTGCTGTATTTCTTTTCCTCAAGATTAATGTCCACATATTATGTGTGTGTATCCAACCGTAATGATAAGACACTTGCCAGTGCTAGAAAGCCTTGAATTTTAGATAAGTTCTCTGTGTATGTGTGTTAGTATCTGTCTGTACAGGGAGAAGCTCAGACAGTCCCAGGACAAACAATCAACTGCCAGTGTCCAGCATATCAGATATACGTCTTTGGAGAGTTTTATCTAGGTTTTGGAACCAATCAGAATTTTGTTGACTCATGTATTGACGCAATTAGTATCCTCTGTCAGGGTATAACTGTGGTTGATTTTGTATTGTACTGGGGGCGGCCTGCGAACTCCTTCGAGAGTGTTGAAGCTGACTTCTGCTGATGAAATTGCAAACTATTTTCTTCAAGTAAAATTATTATTATTAATTGAACTCATCTCTGAGTCCTGGTCTTCATTGCGACATATCTGGTCCTTGGGTTTTAACTGTAAATTCCCCTACAAAAGTGTATTGACTGCTCTCAGAAATCTGTCTCCAAAACCAAAAACCTATATAGCCTTAAACATAAACTGATGACTAATCGTGTCAAAAGCTTTATAAAAATCGACAAATAAAACAAAACTATCATCTGAAATATAATCATTGTAGTCAATCATGTCCAAAATTAAACGGATGTTATTACAAATATTTCTCCCAGGCATAAAACCAGATTGTTCCTCCCCAATAAGATCATCTAATCCTAATTTTAATATTTTGGCAAAGATCATTGCAAATATCTTTGCATCATTATTTAATAAACTAATTGGCCTCCAATTTTCGATACTTAATTTATCTTTTTTAGGTTTAGGAATTAATTTAATAAGGCCTTGACGAAGGGTGAGTGGTAATTCTCCTTTGTCTATGGCTTCTTCAAACACTGCAACTAAAAATGGGGCTACACTTTCACCAAATATTTTGAAAAATTCATTTATCAAGCCATCACTACCAGGAGACTTATTGTCTTTAAGGGAGCCAATACACCTTTGAACCTCTGCTAAACTGATCCTCTGGTCACAAATTGATTTAAATCCCTTATCAATACCTCTAATGTCTTTTTCAATACCTTTTAAAAATAAGTTAGTGTTATCTACACTTTCAGTGTTAGAACTAGCATATAACTTTTGATAAAAGTCAACAACATAAGATTTTGGTCTTCACACATCTGGTCATTAATTTTAAGTTTAGAGAGGGAGGATAATTCATAATTCCGTTTTTCCAGATTAAAAAAATATTTTGTACACTTTTCCCCTAACTCCAGCCATTTCTTCCTTGATCTGATAAAGGCCCCTCTGGCTTTATCTTCATAGATTTTGTCTAATTCAAGTTGCAATGCTGCCAATTCACTAAGTTCCCTTTCAGAAAGATCTGTTAATTCAGATAATTTCACAATTTTGGCAATTATTTGTGTTTCATTTTCTCTTTTGGTTTTGGCAATTCTCTTTCCAGATATTATAGCTAAATTCCTATTTTCAAATTTCATTAATTCCCAACATTTACCAAAATTATTTATTGTATTAGCTTGTCTCCAGTATTTATCAATAATGTTCTGTGTTTCTTTCTTAAATTGTTTATTTTGTAGTAGAGTTTTATTTAATTTCCAATAATCTCTACTGGAGTTAATTATAAATGCAGCCATGTTGACCTTGATAATAACAGCACGGTGGTCAGTAAAAACTGCAGGCTCTATTATAACTGAATCCACTCTATTTTCAATGTCTGATGAAATCAACCAGAAGTCTAAACGAGATTGTTGAGATCTATCCTTGTTTGACCAGGTATATGCCTTTTGATTTGGGTTTCTGTGTCTCCATATATCAATGAGGTCCATTCTATTACAAATATTGTTTAATTCACATGCACAATTGTTCTTTGGGGGCCATCTGTCCACAGTATTATCCAAAACAGATATAGAGTGAGAGTTGCGACAACTCCATTGACTCCAATGGAACGCTTTTTTTACAGCAATGGCGGCTCGTGGAGCCTCTAAATAGTTCCCGGAAGTAGCAGCAAACCGATGCCGCGCCGTAGAGATGCAGCAGAACAAACCGTTCGCAACGCACTTTTAACAGGTAAGACGTTTAAATAATAAGATTGAATATTATCAGTACATCTTAATAACAATACATTGCAAATTAAAACCTTATAGTAGATTATCACTCATTAAATGAGTAGATTTAAGGTTTGTTATCAGATAACCAACAGATTAGGCTAGGACTGGAGCTGAATAAAGTTAGTAACGAACACCCTAATAATTGTAAAATCTGTTCTCATAATTCAGTTTCATCCATCGTGTTTGCAATTAGAAAAAAAGGAGTATAAACATATTTTTTTGCAGGGTGGGGAAAGTTAGCTAACGTTACATAGCCTATTACGTTAGTTCAATATAACGTGTGACAGCGGTGAGTGGAAGTGGTAAAAATGAGGTTATAACGTTTGTTCCTTATTACACGTATTAAATTACTTAATAATAAAATGCACCCTATTGATATACATTTAGAGTGAATTGAGTTTGTAAAAACATGGGTGGAGTGTTTTTAGTCATTGTGATTCATTTACTATTACCTGTCTATATTATATAATAATACTGTATTATATACTACAACTTGTTAGTGTATAAAAGTAACATACTGTAACATTCTGTGGGTGCTGGTGGGTGGAGGATTAGTGGTGCCACTGAAGTGTTCTGTGATGGAGCATCAGTGATGATGCAGGTCAGGAGAGCTGAGGGGACCCTTTCTTTTGATAGCTGAATTTTCATTATTTTTCTTGGTGCTGCCTTTGCATTGTTTAATTTTTTTTTTTTTTTTTTTTCTTCATGTCTCTTAAATTTTTTTAATAGACCCAGGTAACTGGCTGATGGTTCACAGGAATGCTTACTGGCTGCTGGTTGACTGGGCTGTGTCACCTGTCCCTGTCTCTCCTCTCTAGCCATGTCCTTTTTCTTCACTCTCACTTTCCTTTCTCTGAGTGTCCTCGTTCTTTTTTCCTCAACCTTTGAAACTGATCGAGGTAGAATACATGGTTTTGCTAATTTTAAATATTGAAAAAATCACATCACTTTACTTCAACTAGTACGAGTTTGTACTTATTATATATGAATCATCTGAAATAACATAGCTGTAATCAGCAGCCATTTCTTGTATGTTTACAGGTCTAGGGGTGTATCGTGGAGCAGGGCCCTCCTCTTTTCGACCACAGGACGATGTACAAAGATTGTGGGAATAGCATCTGGTCTCAGCCTACTCTTGAATTTTTTGGTCATGACAAATTGCTTTGCCGCAATTTGTCTGCATACTGACTTCAGTTTAGTTTCCACACACACCTTTTTTTTTTTGTCTACCCACTTACAGTACATATCACATGGTGGTTAATTGCACAGTTATAGGTAACACTGATGACTCCCTGCAATGTCTCACCATGAGTCTCAGCTCCCTGGGTTTTGCAAGGGTTTGCTTGTTCCTTATTTCTAGTAAAACATTGTCAATGTAAAAAAGTGCAAATAAATTTAAGTATAATTACCTAACAATTTTTTGTTGTTGTAATTTTTATTTGTATTTAGATTGCTCCTGCTGACTTGAGCAAACCATTATTTTCTCCTCTCTATGTCAGCGGGGAAGCCATACATTCACACACCTTCCTCTGACCGACTGGAGCAACCCCATGCAGCACAGTAAACCACGGTGGAGACTATGCAAGGACAACATTAAAGAAAGGACACATACAAAATGCTTGTCATGCTATTAAATTTATTAGAAATATATTCATGAATTGCTGTAAATAGTTAATTGTATAATTACAACTTAAAATAACTGTTTTCTATTTTAAAATGGAATTTACTCCTGTGATGCCAACCTGAATTTTCAGCATCATTGCTTTTGAATGGCAGTGTACATGTTTATATACAAGTATGCTTAAGTTGTTTTAAACCTGAATATATTGTGTACATGAATAAGTATTGTAAGAATTATACTAGATATAATAGGTATATTATTTATAATGCATAATTATATTACTATATGTAATTTTAAGAATTATAAACAGTAAGCTTCATTTTACATTTATTTAACTGCTAACAGTTAATTGACCCATAGTGCGGAGCGAGCTGAAAATCACCTGTCACCAGCCTGTCTCTGTACTACTTGAAAGTCATCAATATGACATGAGTTAACATTAGATCAGTGAAAAAATGGACAATATGTAACGTAAAAAGGCAACAGCAACCCGTGTTTATAAAACTTAACGTTAGCCTGAAATACGTTTTTAAAATAACGGTAATTGAACACTAATCCTCAAATATTACCCGATTTGATATTTTAAAAACAACATCGCTGTAACTACATACTCATGCTACATACATATGTCAGTGTGTTGTATAAATATATAAAATTAATGCATTTATTGACTCCTTATTACCAGAAATCGCAGTTCTGTCACTCTACTCTATCAGTTTGAATGGCCGCCAACGCACTTCCTGGAACTATTTGAAGTCTACACGAATCCATAGACAGTAAAAGAAAGCACGAATCACGTGACAACCAAACATTTCGAACTTCCCTTGTCGCAACTCTCTCTCTAGCGGGGTGGCGACAAGATGGCGCCGACGACGCACGCATAATCATTTTCTCTGTAAAGGCTTTGGCCATTACTCCTTCAAAATGCGTAAATAGACGGATTATCTAGTTTGTTTAAGTGCTTATCAGTAGTAATGCTTAAATTCTTTAAGTGAAATACAACTTAAAAACTTTAAAAGAAAAAACACATTTGAATCAGTAGAACCGACATTGCTAACGATAAAAAGTTTTAAATGAGTGGCGTAAATACAAAGCAAAAAAGAGATCCTCAGAAACTTTTGGACCACTCATACCCTGCGGTATCTAACAAGATGAGAGGTTCTTCAAAAGAACTTGACTTTGGTGGATCCTGTAAACCTCTCCCCGAAACGCCGTCAAATAGCCCAGCTTCAAAGAAATCTAAAGGTGATCTCTCGTTACTTGAGCTACATGAGAACATCATCACTGTCCTCAACAAGAGAGCTGACTCCCTTGAAGAAATGATTAAAACTAATTCTAACACCATTGAAGAGTTGAAATCATCCCTCCTTTTTGTCAACACTGAAATTGTGGATTTGCAGAAATCTAAAATCGAACTAACAGCCAAAATTACTGAGCAAGCAAGAGCTGTATCTCAGTTGGAAAACAGAATAATTGATGCAGAGCGCTACAAACGGAGGTGGTGTTTACGATTATACGGAGTTCCAGAGGCAGAAAATGAAAACGTAAAGGTCAAGGTGACGGAGTGGCACCTGAACTCACGACAAAGATGAGTGAAGCGGTGGATGTAGCTCATAGATTGGGCAGGCCGGTGTCGGGTCGAGCGAGGGCTGTTATCATCCTTTTTGCGCTGCGCTGGGTGAGAGACTCCATCTGGAAGAGTGCAAAAAACAGCGACTATCTTAAAGAACGCAAACTACGTTTTGGAGAAGACCTGACAAAGGAAGAAAAAGCATCCCGTGCATTGCTTTGGCCTTACATACAAAAAGCACACAACGAGGGGAAAAAAGGCTTATTTCGTCGGAGCCAAAGCATACGTTGACGGCAGAGAAGTCGTTCCAGAAAAAACGGATACTACCTGAGTCCTGTTCACTTAAAGCAAACTTAAGGATGACTGTTGTGAAGATAAGCACTTTTATTTGCGATTTAGTTTACAATTGCTATATGGCTGTTTGCCTCTACTTTCGGATTTAGAAGGAGAAAAGCAGAGCTTTTTTTTTTCTTTTCTTTTTTGTCTCTCTCTCTAAAAGTACTTTTTTATTATTATTTGATTGAATTCGCCTTTTTTATGGTGTTCAAGTTAGGTTCTATTAATGCCAGAGGTCTGAGGAACTTGGTTAAAAGAAAAGCTTTTTTTCTTTTTTGCAAAGAACTCAAAAGTGATTTAATTTTCATTCAAGAAAGTCATTCGTGCCCTGAGGATTTTAATTTTTGGAAAAACCAATGGGGAGGTGAGATGTGGTTGGCTCACGGTTCCAGTCACTCGGGTGGAGTGGCAATTTTGGCACATACTTTCCATGGAAAATGTGTGCAGAGCAAAGCAGACTCTAAAGGTCATTGGTTAATATTACTGATTGATATGAATGACTGTAAATTCATTATTGTTAATGTTTATGGGTATTGTTCAAAAGATGCAAACACTTTGTTATTAGGTGAAATTGAAAACTATGTAAATTCTACCATGAGAAGCAACCCTAATGCAAAATTAATTATAGTTGGTGACTTTAATTTGGTCATGAATGATTCCATAGATAGATTTCCCCCTAGAGCGAACAGTGAGTCTAGTGACCTCTTACGTTTAAGTTATAGTCTTGATTTAATTGATATTTGGAGGGTAAAAACCCCTTTAACTAAGCAATTTACTTGGAGCAACAAAAATTTCTCACTACAATCCTGCATTGACCTTTGGTTGGTTTCTTCAGACTTAGAGCAGTTTATATTGGATTCATCTATATTGCCTGCTGCTCTGACAGACCATAAAGTTATTACACTTAAAATTTCATTATCGTGACGTAAGGATAATAGAATTAGTGGAGGATACTGGAAACTCAATAGCTCGTTACTAAATTATGATGACTTGAAATCCATCATAGAAAGACTTATTCATAAACATTGGAACACTGCAATTAATAGTGGTATGTTTGGTAAACAATGGGAACTTTTAAAATTTGAAATAGGATGTGCTGTTAGGTCTTATGGTAAAAGATTAGCTATCAAAAGGAAAGCAGATTTACTTGAAATTTCAGCTGCAATTAATAATTTAATAGAGAAAGGCCCTTTCACTTTAGAAGATCAGGTCTCTTTAAATAAACTCCAAAATAAACTTGACAAAATATATGAAGAAAAAGCCAAGGGAGCTTTTATTAGGTCAAGAAAACAGTGGTTAGAAATGGGAGAAAAAAATAGTAAATACTTCTTTAATCTTGAAAAAAGAAGAGTGGAGGTCAATACGGTTAGGAAAATGAAAATTGATGGTGTTGTTTGTGAGGATAAAAATATAATTTCATCGCATATTACAGATTGTTTTAGTAATTTATACAAAAGTGACTCGAGTGTCGTTGACCCTTTTTCTATTTTAAATTCTGTTACTTTGGAGAGATCTGTTAGTAATGACTTTAATTCCATATGTTCTAAAAAAAAATATCATTGGAAGAAGTTAAAGAAGCCATTAATAACTTAAAAAACAATAAATCACCGGGGAGTGATGGGTTGACTTCAGAATTATATAAAACTTTTTGTGACCATTTATCTAAATTTTTACTCGCTGTTTATGAAGAATCATTTGTCCATATATGCCTTCCACCATCAATGAGAGAGGGTGTTATTAGTTTAATACCAAAATCTCATAAAGATACTCTTTTGATTAATAATTGGCGACCAATCACATTATTAAATAATGACTATAAAATTTTAGCTTCTATTTTGGCAAAACGTCTTAAATATGGCCTGGATGACTTAATTGATGAGTGCCAATCTGGATTTATAAAGGGCCATCACATATAAAATAATATAAGGTTAGTTCTTGATTTGATTGATTATCGTGACTTAGTTTCAGATCCATCTCTAATTATGTTTTTAGATTTCCAAAAAGCCTTCGATACTGTTAGCCACAACTTAATTTTTAGTGTATTACATTACTTTGATTTTAATAATTATTTTATTATTGAGGTAAAAACTTTATATGTAAGAGGAAATAGTTGTGTTAAACTTATATCTGGAACAACACCAAAATTTTCGATCTACAGAGGAATAAGACAGGGTTGCCCCATCTCCCCCTTTCTCTTTCTGTTAGTTACTCAAATTTTATATTTAATGGTAAACCAAAACAATGTGTTTAAAGGTATTAGAATCAATGATAAAGAAATAAAAATCTCCCAATATGCAGACGATACCACGCTTTTCTTAAAAGATCAGTCAGAGGTTCCTAAAGCAATGGAGATCATTAAAGATTTTTCTCAAGTGTCTGGCCTATTTCTTAATATTTCAAAATGTGAGATATTGTCATTACAAAATATAGATAAAACAGCAATTTGTGGAATTCAGCTTAAAGATGTAATTAATTATTTGGGTGTAAAAATATCTTTAAATTCAGACATAGTCCTATCAGAACTTAACTCAATCCTATTAAAGACATGATTAGAAAGAAGTTTAATTCTTGGTTAGCAAGAGATTTGTCTCTCACTGGTCGAGTCTTATTGTCAAAAGCTGAGGGTCTATCAAGAGTTTCCTATCTCTTCTCTGTAATGGATTGTCCTAAGTCATCATGTGTCTTTTTGGATAAATTATTATATAATTTCATATGGAAAAACAAATCCCACAAAATTAAAAAGGAGGTTCTAAGAAATAAGATTAGTGATGGAGGTCTTGAAGTTGTTGACTTTACCCTCTTTAACCATGTATTAAAAGTAAATTGGTTGAAAAGATTCGTTAAAAAAAGTGAATCTATATGGAACACATTTCCTAATTTTATTTTTAAGAAAATTGGAGGCATTGAATTTTTGTTACAGTGCTCCTTCTCACTTGGTAAATTACCCATTAAATTAGCTAAATTTCACCAACAGGCTTTGTTGTCATGGTTACTGGTTTACAAACACAATTTTCCCCTCACCGTTGTTTTATTTGGAATAATCAGAATATTGTTTGTAGAAATAAATCATTATTTTTTGAGAGATGGTATTTAAATAACGTATACACTGTTACTCAGTTGATAGATGACAATGGTCAGCTATATTCCTTTTCAGAATTTTCCAGGAAATTTGATTTTGGGGCTTCATTAAAAGAATATAACACTGTATTTAATGCCATTCTTAGTGGTATAAAAACTCTATTGAAAGGAGAGCAGAGCTTTAATCCTGTTTCTATTTATACCCCTAACAATTCTATCTCAGTAGAAGGGATTTTGATTGTTGAGGACAAATTCAATAACCGCTTTGTTCGAAATCATATCAACAGAAAATCTATTCCAGCATCTTCTTTTAAATGGATGGCATTGTACAATGTTAACTGGAGTGCCGCTTGGTCTCTTCCACACAAATATTTATTAACAAACAAAATAAAAGAAGTCACATTTAAAATATTACATAGATGCTACCCTTGTAATAGTGTACTTAATAAGTATATGCAAAATATTGAAAAAAAATGTACTTTCTGTAATTTAGAAGAGACCATTGTACATCTTTTTTGTGAATGTGTTTGTGTTAAATCATTTTGGAATGAGTTATGTACCTATCTCTCAGATAAAACAAATGCTAGAATTTCTATCAATACTTTTGATATTATTTTCTTTTATTACAACTCTAATTTTTGTATTCTATATATTGTTAATCTTTTTATTGTACTTGGAAAAATTTTTATTTATAAGTGTAAATTTTTGGGTAAGAACCCAGTACTGTCAATTTTTCTGGTTGACTATAATTCTTACGTTTTATCTTTGATGGACATAAAAAACAAAAAGTAATTCAAAAGTCAAAAAATGCTTTCGATGTTTAACCTTGTATAATTTTCCCCCTCTGGTTTATGTTATTTATATGTTCTTTGAATTATTTATTCTTTTTTTCTCGTATTTGTCATCTATTGTTTTGAGGTTGTTGTGTTTGAAGGCATGTTATTAAGTGTTTTGGCATTAAAAAAAAAAAAAACTCTTTCTCAAGCTGTGTCCAAATTCAGGGTCTGCATCCTCCTTAGGATCCTTCCTACCCGGTTGAAGGAGGATGGGTCCTCCGACGACCGCAAAAACCGGAAGTCGGTGTTTGTGAATTTGGACAGCCTACCCTTCTTTCAGTTCCCTCCCTTAACCGTTGCTTACGAAAGTAAACTTTTTTTTTTTTTACATATACACGTACAAATGTTTAAAAAAATGCTTAACGCTAAAACAAAATGCCACTGAAAATATATATTTTTGAAAAGCCAGTTTTTAAAAAACATCGAAAATAATACTCCTCCCCCACTCCGCTACCGCTCCTTCGTCCTGCCGAAAAGAATTATGGGATAGGTAGGACGCGAAAGGATCCATCACACCCATCCTTCCAATTCGGGGAAAAGGAGGACGCATTTGTGGGCTGCATTTGAAGGATCCTACGAATTTGGACAGCCTTCGTCGCGGCGCTGTGACGTAACATCCTTCAAATGCGTCCTCCGAAGGATGTAGACCCTGAATTTGGACACAGCTTCTATATGGCTCTGCACTCGCCCATATGGCTCTGCACTCGCCCATAGCTGTGTCCAAATTCAGGGTCTGCATCCTCCTTAGGATCCTTCCTACCCGGTTAAAGGAGGATGGGTCCTCCGACGACCGCAAAAACTGGAAGTCGGTGTTTGTGAATTTGGACAGCCTACCCTTTCAGTTCCCTTCCTTACCCGTTGCTCATATCCTGTCGCCTAGCAACCGTGACAGCGCCAAGCAAGACGCGGGTGAAGAGCTCATCGTTCTCTCCCCGGAGCTTTATAAACACTTCTGTCTGCTCTTTCGTCCTTAGAAGCGTTAAAAACAGCTTCAATCACTAACAAATAAGCTGTGTGTAAGGGGAAATTCACACAGGCAGTAAGGAAGAAGCTAGTTTACGAAAGTAAACTTTTTTTTTTTTTACATATAAGTTACACGTACAAATGTAAAAAAAAAAATGCTTAACGCTAAAACAAAATGCCTAACTAGAAAACCACTGAAATATATATTTTTGAAAAGCCAGTTTTTAAAAAACATCGAAAATAATACTCCTCCCCCACTCCGCTACCGCTCGCTTTGTCCTGCCGAAAAGAATTATGGGATAGGTAGGACGCGAAAGGATCCACCACACCCATCCTTCCAATTCGGGGAAAAGGAGGACGCATTTGTGGGCTGCATTTGAAGGATCCTACGAATTTGGACAGCCTTCGTCGCGGCGCTGTGACGTAACATCCTTCAAATGAGTCCTCCGAAGGATGTAGACCCTGAATTTGGACACAGCCACATATGTCTGCAGCCAGACCCTCTTGCAGGCGTCAAGGAAGTCGACCGATAGTTGAAGTCGGCCACGTGCCACCAGCAGAACTTCACTTGCGTTAGCATTCCCATTGACTCCCATTCATTTTGGCGTCACTTTGACAGCGAATAACTTTACATCTGAGGCATTTAAAGACTCCTTTTGTCCATTATTTATTTCTAAAGATACACGACAATGTATAAAGGGCTCCATTACCTTCTATGTTACATTATGGCCCCGTATAAACAGTTTTTGTAAAAAATAGACTAACGATTGCGTCATGACCACTCGGCTCTCTGTCGCATTACCGTACAGACAGGAGGAGAAGCTCGCAGGCAATTAACTTAATATGGCGTACTGGCGTTTCATTTTAAAATACTATACAAAATAATTAATCAGAATACTTACTCCTGCTCACTCACGACAAAGAACTCCCCGCTCAAGCTCGCCGTCTCTGCAAGATTAACGATGGCAGTTTACACGCACAGCTACTAGAAGATTTACATCTGTCAGACAGGTTGCTGATGTCGTCAAGCTTCGTTTGAGTCTGCGCGTCAGAAACGGAAGTGCTAAAAAACGCTAAAAATGGGCTTCACTTGTCTCAATTGAGTTCCAATGGGGTCGCTGTGTCCATTTCTTTTACTGTCTATGTGAAAAACGGACGCAGAGTTTGCCCTGTCTCATTTATTTCTCCTGTTTCCAGAGAGAGCATATAAGCTGTTTATGTGGTGCCAGCAGGTAACATATACTTTAGCTCCTGCTTTACTCTATGGAATATTCAGATCTTGCTTTATTCTTAAGAGTTTGTTTAGCCAGAATATCTACCTTCTCATGTCCCTCCACACCAATATGAGCAGGAACCCAAATGAACCCTAAACTTTTATATCATGCATCTTTCAGAATATTTTATTGATAATATCCATCCTAACTGATAACCTGCTAGATCTTATACTTTCAAGCAGGGCCTAAAATTAAAACTCACCTAGCGCAAGATGCGAGAAAAAAATCAGTGTTGGAGAGTTAATGTAACAGTGACTTTGGTGAAGTTGGTTATATATTCGCACATTCACAACATTTCACACATTTCCGCTTTCAATAACAAAATATATGTGCAAGAAAGTTATTTTTAATGTGTGCACTAGGGCTGTCACGATATTTGATTTTTCATATCACGGTTATTGTGGCCATAAGAATTCATGATGTCGATATATCGTGATATCTATAGAAACAGTTGTATTACCGTATATTTTTACAGAAAAATGTGTATTTCTGTTAATTTACGTTTCAAATTGCATTATGGGACTTTGATCTCTCTTGCAACTGCCAACTGCCTTGGACAGAGACGAATCTAAGCAGAACGTCAAAAAAGAATTTGCAACAGTCTGCCTTTCAGTAAGTAATTTTTTTTTTTTGGGGGGGGGGGTGTACGTTGTGACTTTTATTTGCAGTAGTTTAAAATGTTAGATTGTCTGGGTTCATCGTGTGTATACAATTTTGAATTTCCGTTGGTTATTGCTAACTTTAACATTAGTTACCTTAACGAGCTACTGTTATTAACCAACCCTTGGTTAGGGAGATTAAAGAGATGTTTTTTTCTTAGAATATTTAAAACTGACCAGGTTTGTATGAGTTGTTATATTAGGTCAGAGAAAGCTATCATCGCTTATTTCGCTTCTCCATTCTTTGTGGCAGTAACGTTAGTTATGTTAATTTACGGAACTATTGTCCGTATTTTTATTTGGAGCGGGAGATTTTGACTGCTTGAAAAAAATAAAACAAAAAAACACAGAGTCTCCTCTTGTGTTAACAAACTTACTGTGAACGCGCAAAATCTTAATCTCTGGCTCCACGCACTTTGTGTGTAAAAGGTAATTTTGAAATGTCATAGAAGTTAACGTTAGTGTTTTCTTGGTATTGTAAGCTGCAAACGTTAACTGTTAAATGTGGTTGAGACAGACAGTAACGTTAACGTGTTGATGTGCGACATCAGTGGTGTCTTTTTGGGGGCAGAACGTTAAATGAAGGCTCTCTTTTAATGTAATTATGGGCCATTTTGAGTGGGCAAAAAACGCTAATCCATCATTCACGTTTGTTAGTGTTAGATTTTGTATAAGTAATAAGCACGACGATTATCTTCCAGATCTCACTTTATTCCGAACAGTAACTTCACGTCTTTTCACTAAGCCCCTTCTTCTTTTTCTCTGTTTAACTCACATCTTCTTCTTACAATACAACGTCCCTAGAGGTAGCATTACGAATTACCGTACATGATACAACATTTCCCCTTTTTGTAAAAACATTCTCCTTAACTCAATAGAAGAAAACATGTACTCTGAATAAGTAGTTGTGACAACCTAGTCAACTATTCAGTAACAGTCCATACATTATATTCAATGCATGTAAACAGTGACATCTCTGTAACTAATAACTCATAACATCAGTACATGAATGGTCAGCAGAAGCAATCAATTAACATTTGAACTTATTTCAACCACTTTTGTAAATCAAGGAGCAATTAACCCATGCAGAACCATTCTCTTTTTTTTCAGCTACACCTGTGCAACTTGGATGTAAAACAGTCCTGTTTAGTGTACATCATAGTCCTTGTGTCAAACAGGCTTCCGTCTCATACGTGAGACTTTCACAGAACTGTGTGGAGTGTTTTGTGTTTGCTGTAATGTGTTACTGGCACAGTCAGTCAATTCAGGCAAGTATGCCAGGTGAGCAGCATTCCACTTTTTTCCATCACTGAGCAGGAATGTGTTGGGTCCAACTCTCTTCTCTACTCTTACAGGAGCAGAGAATTTAGGATGACCTTTTGGAATTGCACGAGGACACCTTATTCTCACTTTTCCTCCCACGCAAAAGCGATGATTACGAGCACTTCGTTTGTGATAAGTGTATTATTTCATTTTGTCCAGTTTTTTTTTCACATGTTCACGGACAGTATGGTGACGCACCCGTCGTAGCGTGAGGGGTTGCCCGATACGCCTGGAGCCACTCGGTAACAGCTCCGTTGCATGGTTTTGAGTGTTGAATGGCAGGCTGGATGCAACCTTTCAATGCACGATGAAATCTTTCAACTGCACTGTTAGCTGCAGGATAGTACACAGATGTGCGCATGTGTTTTATGTCCCGTTCCTTCACAAACTCAGCAAACACAGTTGAGGTGAACTGTGTACCATTATCCGTAAGGATACATTCTGGGTTGCCATGACGACTAAAAACAGTGTTCAGAAATTTGAGAACATCCTCAGTAGTTGCACTGCTAGCAAATGCAAGCTCAGGCCACTTGGAATGATAGTCTGTGAGCCCTATAGCATATCTGCTATAACCATGGGTGGCTGTTTCAAATGGTCCGACTATATCCAGACCCAGTTTTTTCCACGGACCCTCAGGGAACTGAACTGGCTGCAGAGGTGCTGGATGCGTCACAGCAGATTTGTCATTGGACTGGCAGGGTATGCATGTAGCAATCATTGACTGGACCTGAGTGTCCATCTGCGGCCACCAGTTAAGATCCCGCAACCTCTGTTTTGTGCGGACTATGCCTTGGTGAGACTCGTGTGCCAAGGAAATCAAAGTGTGTCGCAAGGCCACAGGGACTAACAACCGTGTTCTTCTGAAAATGAAAGCATCTTTCACTGCGAGTTCCTCTCTCACTCTGAAGTATGGAATCATGTCCTTACTCACATGCCAGAGCCTCCTTCTCCACTATAGAATATTTCTTTTCAGCATCATTGAGTGTGCGGGAAGCAAAAGCCACTGGTTTTTCTGTTCCGTCTAGTTGCACTTGGGTGAACACTGCACCCAACCCGTAGTCACTGGCATCTGTTGAAATGACTGAATGAAGTGTGGGGTCATAAATGGCAAGGACCAGACTAGACACAAGCATCTGTTTAATTTTCTCAAAACTGTTTTGAGCAGCAAGCGTCCAAGAAAATTGTCCTTTTCCTTTAGCACACTCACGCATTGGAGCAACGACTGTCGCAAATCCAGGCAGGAATTTTGAGTACCAGGATACTAATCCAAGGAAGGATTGCAGAGATGCTGCATCAGATGGAGGCGGAGCTTCACGGACAGCATCTAGGTGCTCTTGATCAGGTAAGATTCCATGAGCGTTGATTATATGGCCCAGGAACCGCAATGAAGTCTGTTTGAAATTGCATTTTTTATCATTTAGCACCAGCCCAGAATCTTTCAATTTCTGCAACACAGTACTGAGGTTCGAGTCATGTTCCTCAGATGTCTTTACATTGACGATAATATCATCCAGGTAATTTTTGACACCTGGTACGCCCTCCAGGATGGTAGCCATCATCTTTTGGAAAGCGGAGGGTGCCGACGGCAGGCCATAGGGAACCCTGCAGTATCTGAACAGGCCGTCATGAGTGATTAAAAGCTGTAATATCTCTACACTCCTGCACGTCCTGATTTTGCCAAGTTCGATGTGTTCCTAGGTCAACATATTTTGTTGACCCTGGAACTACATTTTACTCCAAAAATATATTCTTAACCATATCCCTACACCTAAACCTAACCTTAACCATGAGTAATCCCTAAAATCAGAGGAAATGATAGATGAATGACACTGATGTACAAGCACCAAACACTGATTTTAAGCGTAAACTTCCCAAAATCTATAAACTGGTTCTTCAAATCTGATTGGTTAATCACAATGTTGTTCCAAGGTCAACAACGATGTTGTCCCAGGAACATGTCTCACTTGGTAAAATCAGGTTCAGATCAATAGTAGAAAATACTGTAGCACCCCTAAGGCTGGTAAGCATTTCATCGATGTGTGGTAATGGATAACAGTCAGTAATGATGGCTTTGTTAACTTCTCTTAAGTCGGCACACATTCGTATCCCACCTGTTTTCTTCCCAGTAACAACGATGGGGGACACCCAGGCTGAAGCATCCACACGTTCGATTACGCCTGTTCTCAGCAGACGCTCTAATTCACCTGAAACAGATGCTCGGACTGCAAAAGGTAAGCGTAGCAGTTTCTGACGCACAGGTTTTACTGTGGGGTCAATTTTTACCTTGTGGACAAAGTTTTTTTACACATCCTATTTCAGTATCTGTCAGAGATGTGATATTGGTGGCCATGACCGAGGAGCAGACATTATCACCTTTTATTTGAAGTTTTAGGGCAGATATCAAGTCCATGCCTAACAAAGCAGTCTCTTTATCCACAACGAAGAGTGTGGCAGCAGCTGACGCATTTGATACACATGCTTGTGCTTGCAGGCATCCGAGTACAGGTATGTATTCCTGTGTGTAAGTCGGATGACAGGTGTTGATAATTGTGTGGCACTGAAATGGTGTTTATGAATGTGAAGAGGCAATATAGACACAGAAGAGCCTGTATCGACAACGAATTGTACTTTGGTGCTAGGTGAAGCAGGAGTATTGACAGTCACTTCGCATTGTAGTTTCTTTTCTACTTCAGCAGAATTATCTAGATACAGTACTGTGACGTCATGCACTTGCACCTCGCGCACATCACTTGCTGTGGCTGAACGGCACACACAAGCAAAATGTCCCTTCTTGTTGCATAATTTACAAAACACCTTTGCAACTGGGCACTGTGCTGAGTTAGCTAGGTGTTTGTCTGAACCGCATCTAAAACAGGACTTACGGTTCGACGAAGCTTGGGCAGTAGTCGGACGTGAATGGTGTTTCCCTCTCGCGTGATTTGGCTTGACTTGTACGGCACGCACTGGAGCATCTCTGTCGGCCATCATTCTCTTGGCGTGCTCAGCCGCAGCTTCTAATTGTGTTGCGAGTGTAGTAGCTTTCTGTAATGTCAGGTCCGGCTCGAGTAACAGCCTCTGTCTAATATCATCACTGTGCAAATGTTCCAGCAATTGATCACGAATCATATCATCCACTTTATCACCGAAGTCACAATTAGCGGCGAGTGCATGTAAAGCAGCAACGTACTGTTGTATGTTTTCGTGTGAAACTTGTACTCTTTTTCTGAATGTATGCCGCTCCACGACAACATTAACTTTGGGCATGAAGTGTTTTTTTAAAGCATCGATAGCAGAATCATATGTCTCACTGGTGTCTGGCAGTGCATAAAAGATCCGTTGGCCCTCTGTGCCTAAACAATGAAGTAGTGTAGCCCTCTTCCGAGCTTCAGGCCATGCATCGCCCACTGCGTTGATAACCGTTAAATAGTTATTGAACATGCGCAACCACATGTCGAATGGCATGGTAGGCTCTCCCGGGCAAGCCAGGAACACTGACGGTGCAGAAACATGCAGAGACATTGTTGATAAGTCAGTAACGTTATGCAAAACGTAGTATCCTCGTCGCCAATTTTTTTAGATTTTGTGTAAGTAATAAGCACGACGATTATCTTCCAGATCTCACTTTATTCCGAACAGTAACTTCACGTCTTTTCACTAAGCCCCTTCTTCTTCTTCTCTGTTTAACTCACATCTTCTTCTTACAATACAACGTCCCTAGAGGTACAATTAGGAATTACCGTACATGATACAACAGTTAGTAAGGTTAAATTAACTGTTGCTTGCTGTAGGCAGGTCTGTCTTTTCTGTGTGTGTCTATTAACTGTTTAACTGTTAGTTTACTTTAATATTTTACTACTAAATCCTAATCTTATCATGGCAAACTATATATTGTTGGAAAGGTCTAAGACTCAAAAATACATATTTGTTGATGATTTTGCAGAAAGATATATGGGAATCAGAGGAGATACTACAGATCAAATAAAACTCCTCCAGGGCCTGATGAAGTACTTTGTGGAGGAGCCAAAGGTGCTGCTGCTAAATGAAGTAGTAAGCACACAACATAAGAAAAATCATCATTTTATTGGAATTTGGTTTAGTAGGTAGGGAAGGTAGTGACACATTATTAGCCGTGTTTCCACTATGGAGCTAGGACCGGGCTTGCTAGTGCGTGACAGGGCCAGTCGTGTTTCCACTGTCACTTCCGGGGCTTGATCGTGCCTCGTCGGGGCTTCCTCGGGGCCAACGGCCAGGGTTTTTTGGCCCGACGAAAACCTTGGGCCAAAGCGGGCCAGCTGGGGCTTAGAGGAGGGGTTATGAACAAAGGTGGAGTTTCTCCGTGTCTGGAGAGCTCAGCACTGAGGATCATTTCAGAAAGATAACAGCTTTAACACTGGTATTAAAGACTTTCAAAATAAGTTGAGCTCAAAACTCACTCTTAGTTATCAGCAAGTGTTTGAAATAACTTGATCTGATGTGGATTATAATCACTAAAAAAGGCAGAAATATTTATAAGCGATGAAAAAGATATGCACGCTAAACATGTTACCATAGTAAACATGGTAAAATAAGACCGCTTGAAGAAATCAGACGTCAGCTTCTTATTCTCTATCACAATCGTGTATTTATTTAGTAACTTATATTATCTGTCACAACCCAGCCGGCACATGACCGACCTTCAACGTTGAAATATGGTTGAAATAAGGTCAGTTGTGGTTTCAACGTTGAAACAACGTTGATTCAACGTTTAAAGCTGAATGGTTGAAAAACATCCAGCACATGACCAACTTTCAATGTTGAAATATGGTTGAAATAAGGTCAGTTGTGGTTTCAACGTTGAAACAACGTTGATTCAACGTTTAAAGATGAACTGTTGAAAAACTTCCAGCACATGACCAACTTTCAACATTGAAATATGGTTGAAATAAGGTCAGTTGTTTTAATTAAACAACGTTAAAAAATGTTTAATGCTAAATGGTAGAAAAAGGTTAACAAGCTTTTAAATTATTTATATTAAATTATTTAAATTAATTATTATTTTAGCATTTAAAAATATTTTAGTCATGATACCTATTCTAAAATCTAAAGGTATATGTTAAATATTATCATCATTAACAACAATAAAACTATACATTCCGCTGCTTTATCACACTGAAGCAACTCCCATTGGTAGTTTTATTTTATTACTTCTATCATGATTGGTTAATCTGGCTGTCATTCAGGAAACTGGACAATGAATCGGTTCGCGCTTTTCTACATTTAAAAATATGACCGTTGTTGTCGTCTTTCTGTGAGTGAGGCGGCTAACTGTGAGCTGCTGCTCGTTATAACTGACAGCTCGGTCGGTCCCGAATTATTTCATATTTGCCTGTACATTTTTTATTTATTTTGAGCGAATTTGAGTCGTGACCTGTCAATGGAGAACAAAAACTGTGAACACAAGAAAGGTCAGGTGTTCTGCGATGTCCTGAAAACATCCTGTCAAAATGAGGTAAGAAAATCGCTAACTTTCTCTTTATTATCTTTGGAAATAGTAAAGTATTACCAGAGTTTACAAATGGGTAGTTTAAAGGACATGTAACCTGCAGATAAATAAATACCCGTGTGTCTATTTTTGCATTGCTTTATCACAGCTGATCAAGTTAGATGCTCACCTAATGTGTTACTGGTGAGTTATGTGTTAATGTCTGTCTTTTAGAGATTTTCCCATATTTTCCTGATATGAATCCCATGTATTAGGTGTGTTATATATGTTTGTATTCTTATAATAGTTTCAAAGTGTTTTCTGCAACATATAAGTGCAAATGTCGGTATTTAAATAATATAATTTTAATGAATTAATGAAAATAAAAAATAAAAATAAAAAAGGATTGTTTAAAGCCATGGTTCTCAAAGTGTCAGGCCCCCTCTAGTTGTTATGCAGGTGAATCACTAAATTAAACTAATTAATGTTAATACATTTTAACTTAATCTTTGAGTAAGTTTTTTTTTGCACATTTAAGTATGTTACAGTTAAAGTACAGTACAGTTTTGTAACTTTTGTTACATAATTACATTTAAAATTAAATTTTAATTTAAACTTTTTTTTTTCATTTACCTGTGTATGTAAGCACAGTTGTAGTGTTAATGTTCAAACTGTATTTACCATGGTAAAGTGTCTGACAATTAATTTTCTTATTAGAATAAAACTGCCTCATTTTTTTAACTGTAGACCTGTAGCTGAATAGTTTGGCCTACTACGCTGCTGAAATGTAATGTTGGTCATTATGGTGCAACTTAATATTTAATAACAAATATTTTCTGAAGTGGTACTTGGTATAAAAAGTTTGAGAATCAATGGTTTAAAGAAATGGTATAATATGAAATCCTGCTTTTTAAGAACTTTTCAGTAAACCATTTCTTCTTTCCCCTTTTAGAGTCATCAAGGATCCAGCTTGTTCTTGAAACATTGGTAAGAAATTGTTCATCTGCTTCATTGCACTGTCACTTCTGCTAGAGATGCTTTGACCTTTTGTGATAGGTTTTGATTGTGCTTAGTTTAATAAAAATGTACTGAATTTGATTTGACTTGTTTTACTACACTGTAATGTTAGTGTTCTGATTAAAACAGTGTAACTGGGGGCTCTGAAAACACTGCTTGTGAATAATTTGTTAATATTGTACATTTTCATCTGAATACATTAAATAAGTGTTTAATGAATAGTGTTGTCCACTTTGTTTCCAACCTCACTGTTACTGAACTGTAAAGTGAAAATATTGTGTGATTTATTTTGCATTCAGTTTTCAGTTAAATATATTTCACAATATCAAAGTTATTGTCAAACATTGTGAACATACCTAAACAAACTGGTTAAATCGTATGTTCCTTCCAGAAGTTTGCCCTCTGCAAGTGAACGACGCCTTGTGGTGCCATCCCAAAGAGGTTCATAATCACTCTCAAGGACCTTTTCCTGGACTGTGTCCAGCTGGTGGAATCACCTCCCAATCTCAATCCGAACTGCTGAGTCTTTACTCATTTTCAAGAAACATCTTAAGACTCATCTTTTTCACCAGAACTTAACCAACTAATGCTAGCACTTTTCATTCTTTTCTTGTCTTTTATATATAAAAAAAAAAAAAAACCTGGCTATGCATTCTGTACTAGACTAACTGAGACTTGTCATAGCACTTGTATACTGTTGTTGTTCGCTTGTACACCTGACTGCTTCGGTTCTTCTCATTTGTAAGTCGCTTTGGATAAAAGCGTCTGTTAAATGATTAAATGTAAATGTTTATACAGGACGGTACAGAAAGTGCACAAGTGGGAGAGAGTGGAGGGGACGGCGTCAGAAAGGACCGAGCGCTGGGACACTTTCAAGGATCACCCGAAGCACAACCACACTGTATACACTAAGGCTGCTGGTTCTAACATTTTAGAGTGTCCTGCGGTAGAAATCTCATTCTGCATTCCCCACGGTAAAGAAGACACAGTCCGGGGGGGTTCCCATTAGAAATCAACTGGTGGAAGGTTCCCTTCTCGAACTGTTCAACACATTTTCACTGCACAAATGTACACAACTCTTGTAATGAGACACATTACTAAAACATGTTTTTGACATAATCTGTAGGTTTCCACCAAAATAAAAGATCCACTGGTTTCAGTCATAAAGGTACAAGGGTTTGTCTTGTAAGTGCTGCAAAAAAATATGCATTTATGTGCCAAATTATTTCACAAAAACCTTTAAATATTATTGTATTTGGATTGTTCTACTACATGTTTTTAGCATTACCTCCATGCATACTCTGCATAATAAAGTGTGGGATTATTTTCATCTGTTTTATACAGTATGTTTCCAAAATTAAACTGCTGTTTGACAATTTTGAGCATGTGGTAGTTTATTGAAGTTGTTTGTAAAGCCATTGCTGCCAGTCATTAGATTTTTAGCCTTGCATGTACATTGTTGATCTAAATGCCAACTAGGATCTAGGTGTATTTACCCACGGTGCAAGGTACGACGGGGAAACAACGTCGTGTTATCAACGCTGATTAACTTTTCAAAATCAACACCTCATTCAGCTTTCATCCCAGGTCTGCAGCAAAACCTTAATTCACCCGTAATGCAGGTAAGACGGTGAAACAGCGTCGCGATTTCAACGGTGAATCCACGTCGTGGTTTCAACGTTGATCCAATTTGCAAAATCGAAAGGTTATTCAACGTTGATTCAACGTCGGGATTTCAACAGTGAATCAGCGTTGTGATTTCAACCATACATCAACGTCACGATTTCAACGGTGAATCAACGTCGTGATTTCAACGTTGATCCAATTTGCAAAATCGAAAGGTTTTTCAACGTTGATTCAACCATGGTACCTGACGTTGTTTCAACGTTGAATCAACGTTGAAATGCCGGCTGGGAAGCCTCGTCTCGAGAGTTTATCTCACGTTGCCTATCAGAAAAGAATATAGCCTAATAATGTTTTTTTGTTCGGGAGCTTTTATAAAAATAGAGATATAATCATTCATTCTAAATGTGACGGCTACTGTGGCTAATAAACAGAAACAGACTCGACTGAATAAGCAGGTTATTTTCATAAGCGTTAAAAATAAATAAATAAAATAGAAATAAGTGTATTTATGTGTGAATAATTTTGAGTCCTGATGAATTAAATCAATATGATCAATTTATTATAGTTAAAACATCGATGCTTTTGAATTTGAATATATAACAAAGCATGCAAACAAATGGCCGCTTTTATCATCTTCGTTTTGTGATCGCGCATGTTCCAGTGACTTATTTCTTAGTTTTCTGATAACTTCTCTTTGATGGTGAAATGATGAGGTTGCATGACGTTGTTCTGAGAGGCGTGTAAAGGGCGTGTTTTAGTGACATGCAGCGGTGCTTCAAGCTCCACTGTGGAAACCCTGCGCTATTCTGGCCTCGTGCTACTGGCCCGAGGCTATGAGCCCCGCCCGGCCCGCTTTAAGCCCTGGCTCGCACTGGCCCGACAGTGGAAATGCGGCTATTGATAACAATGTTACCACTGTCAATACAGAGTCCTGAGCATTGCAGGGAAATTCCACAGAAAAACAACATTTTGTGATTCAGATATGTCCGTATCTTCACCTCTCTTTTAGAATGACTTAGCAGAACTGCCAAGCAACCCGTGCATCATAAGTTGTGGGTAAGGATATTAATGTCTGCTCTTAAATATTTGAAAGTGCTGTTTATTTGTTTCATTGATAAAAAAAAAAAAAAAAGTATTGTCGTAATTTACATGTTTTGCAGGTGAAGGAAGAAACAAAATATCAGTGGATGAAGTCACAGTAAATCATTAGCTGTTCTCTGGTTGCTGTCAGCTGTGTTCAGCCTTTTCTACGTGCTGAACATCATTTACCCCGAGGGAGCAACCCGGACTCTGGAATTTATCCAGAGGTAGGCCTATGTTTTGACAAAGTTCGTTGTCCATTTTATAGTATACTTAGTTTTGCAATGCCATGCCCAAAGGGACATGATACATCTTTTGTGTTGCCACAGGAGCCTGCAGAATGTGGGTTTAAATCAGAAAAAAGGGCACAAAACAGTACAACATTCCACCGAAACTGCTTCGATTCCTGTCGGACCTGAGTGACTTCCAGAATCCTTGGAAGATTTAAAGGTCATTACACAAACTCTTTTGTTACTCACACTGTCTTATTCTGTTGAAATCTTGTACATTTGGCACAACTCTGTAAACTCAGCTGCTGGCTGAGACAAACCGGCCGCTCCTCTCTACCAGGTAATGTTACCTGCAGGCAGGAAATAACAGCAGAGAGAGAGAGAGAGAGAGGAGGAGGAAGGACTGATGCCCGAGTTCTTCATCCTTTTGCAAATGTTGGCCAGTTTTGTGATGTCAGATATTGAGTTTGTTTTGTGACTTTGCTATTGTAAACTTCATTCGTTATAATTAAAATATGAAATTTTAGTCCTATTCTGAATTTAAAAACAACCACGGAGCTAATATGCACACCTTAGTGTTTGTTTATGTATGGCAAGTCATATCGTCATCTCAATATATCAATGTTATCGCATATCGCAGATGCAGGCTGTCCTTAAACCCTTGCTTGCTTCATTCCTCATTTGGTCAGTTGGTTGTTTGCTAGGATGGCTGAATGTGTGATGCAGTGAAAGACTTGGCTTAATTTAACTGAAATCATAGATAAGGAGGAAGTGAATGTTCCAAGTTCATTTCTTTGGATACATGTTCAATGCTATTTAAAGTATCTCAGCAAGATCCATTTGCTAACTAATGTTTCGTTTTTGTTTTATAGCCATAGAAGTAGCATCTGGAACGGAGAGAAAGGAGTGTGGTGTGTTTGTGTGTCTCAGTCTCAACAGGCATGCTATTGTACTCCCATCCCCAACTAGACACTCAAAATGATGGAATTGTTCAATTGTGTTTTGTTCTTAATAGTTCATTACATTTACTGTGATACAACAAACTTTTATAGTACAAACATGTTATTTGGCAGCATATTGATTATTTTTCGCACAGTAGCTGTAGAATGCATGTATCCCTTTTAATCTGAAACAATTATTAAAAAAATATATATTTTTTGAGAGATGTCCCAATGTTGTTGTTTTATCTATGCTTCTTTTCTGTTTAATACAACAGTGGTTTGACAAAATATTGGATATAAATAAATAATAATAAATGAATTAATATTTACCATTTTATGTAAGAGCATTTATTTCAGCTTAGAGAACAAAATATCAATGTGTCTATGACCAAACTGTCCGAACAAGCCCTCCGTATTGCATTATATCTCCAAGATGACACCAAGAGCTTTGGAAGGCCAACCCCTCACCTCCAGGGAAATGGGTCTATATTTCTGTTTGGAATGTGTACAACCAAGAGTTACTATGATTATAGGTACACTGTTAACTAACAGAAAAGTAAAAATTCTATTTGCCTAAAATCATAAGGTTTTATTTTATTTTATTTTACTATAGATACACCATTAAATAACAGAAGATTTCTGTTTCATTTACAGTGGGCAAACTGAATTGACAGAAAATTTTAGTTTTTTAATTACAGGACAAAGTCCGGGTAATGAGCTGCCAGTACTTTTTCTGTTATTTTACGGAATTATTTCTTAGAGTAAGGGGTGGGGAAGATATCAGTCAAATTATTTTTACTTTGTTTATTGAGTTTTTATTTTCACCCAACGAGCATAATATTGATACTGATAAACGCAGGGCACAATACTCTGGCTTTCTCCGTCTTCTTTGAAACTCTTATGAAATAACGAGAGAAAATACTGTCAAGTTCAACAGTATGATGAATAAATATTAATGGTAACACTTTACAATAAGATGCCATTTGTTAACATTAATGTATTAACATACATGAATGAACAATGAACAATACATTTATTACAAAATTTATTAATCTTTGTTATTGTTAATAAAAATCGAGTTATTCAATGTTCATAGTACATTAATGTTTACAAACACAACTTGTGATTTTAACAATGCATAAGTGATGTAACCCAAATTTTGACTTCTGTCATGTGTGCATTTGCTACTTGCTTAAAAGTACAGGACAGCCTGTGCTGAAGGCCTCAGCTGAACTTTAGACTTAGAAGACTTCTATACAAATATGGAAATAAGAAAAGTTAAAGATAAAAGATTTCCACGAAATGTTTATACTTCTAAAAACCGCATGATTCAGAGACGTTTATATTCCATCACACGTCTGCTATTTGGAGTCATTCGAACCCCCCCCTGTGGGTTCTTAACAAAAGAGAACCAGACGAATAATCTTCTGAGGTAGGACAGTTGGACTTTGAACATACAATCTGCTGACCTTACGAAATAGGGAACTGAAATTAGGCTGCAAGGGCTAGGATGTATTTTCGGAGAAGGATGACGACTGTTTTGATATCTGTTTGAGACGTGGCTGCAGAGACGTGGCATGGGTTTGATACAGATTCGCAGGGCTATAAGAGGAGGCAAATTCAGCTCTCTCTCGCTCTCTCTCGCTCAGACTGAGTTCAGCCTAGACCCTTCTAGCTGGACTTAGTCTTTTCTCACCTTCTTTATCTTTGATTCCGGGCTCACTTGAATACTTTGAACTTCTCTCAGGTTTTATTCATCTCAGATATGATTATTATTATATTATTTGTTATTATATGAATATTAGTATAACTTTTGACTTTGGATATACAGGTATTGTTGTATACTTTGTATTATTATTTTTAACATCTTGATTACTTTTGAATATTATAATGCATTTTGTATTACTTTTAATTGGGCAACATCCATCATACATGGATTGCTTTTAAAACTATATTAATTTTGGGATTTGTATTTTCTATATTTGAAGCTGATTTTAATACTTACTAATCTGTTTGCAAGTTATGAGTTGTATTCTCATTTCCTATATTCTTTGAATAAATGTGCATACTAAAATACCACCCCACCGTCTGACCAAGATTGAAGTCTCATTTTTTGCATCAGTTTTGGAGGCACTCGCTGGAGATCGTTGAAGTTTTCATTTCATTAAGTTTTGATGCAACGCAAGGCAAAATAAAGAGAGGTGAGTAGCTCATCTTTTTCTCTTTATGGGCTTCTGTGGTGTTGCCTGCCGGGTCTAGGAGATATATCCGCAGACCCACCTCGTTCATTAATCTTGACTGCAGCAAGAGAACGAGCCTGGGTCATAGCCGGTGGTTTAACCGTAGACGGTGGTTTAACCGTATTTGAAAAATCAGCGCGCGCTGGGGGACGAGACGGCGATCCGCGGCATTAAATGTGTTGTTCACTATTGAGGGTTACTGGTAGTGTGGATAAATATCTGCGCTTTACATCCTGCGGGGTTACCGGGGGTGTATTGCGAGCACTTTTGGGTTAAACCGAAAGGGCAACAGTATTTTGAGACACGCGCTGTGAGGGTTTACTTACAGCGTGCTGGTCGGGTCTGAATGCCGTCTCTTGTTTTTGGATATAGTCTCTGGGATTAGACTTGGCAGTTTACGACACAAACAGAAC
Organism: Carassius gibelio; assembly: GCF_023724105.1. Classification (NCBI taxonomy): domain Eukaryota; kingdom Metazoa; phylum Chordata; class Actinopteri; order Cypriniformes; family Cyprinidae; genus Carassius; species Carassius gibelio. The sequence continues at coordinate 35,898,773 of NC_068414.1, forward strand.
CCCACCTTGCGACTAAATTTAGATCAATAAATTGTCAGACGGTGCATTAAGTAAAAATAAGTAGAAATTAAGTAAAATAAGTAAAGGAATTAAGTAAAATAAGTAAAGATAAATAAAAATAAGTAAAGATAAGTAAAAATAAGTTAAGATAAATAAAGAATTAATTTTAATTAAGTGTATCTGAATTGAATAAACCTTTTCCTTGTTGGATTTGTCAGCAAATGAGATAATGGCACCTGTTCAAATAAAAGAAACTCCAAATGAATATGTGATGTAAAAGAAATAAGACAGAAAATGGTTAAAGATGGATTTAGAGAGATTTCGGTTCCACGCAGACAGAGTGAATGGGTTTTGACCCCTCCACTGTCACTCAGGTTTCTGAAGATAGACTTGAATTTGCATGATACAAACCTAAAATTTTACAATTCATGACCGAAAATATTTTGTAAACATGATTTTGATGTGCCATTTACATGGTAATGCAATGTCTGATTTTAAAATGGGATTTAAAGGATGAATTTTGATTATTTTATGTTTTCGAGTGATATATGACTTCTGATGATTTATGAAATGTGATAGAGAAAAAGGCAACGAGGAAGTCTTCCTTTGTAATGCAGATTTCTGAGTGTGTACTCTTGTCATAAATGAATTTTATTACTTTTCCTACATAGTCTTTTAACAAGAATATTGGTAAAATATATATTTGAGAGTCTTGGACTTTTCCAATGGTATATAGTTTGTCAGGATTGGATTTGATTGTGGTGTAGTCGGCGCAGGCGTCCCGTATTCGGGACGGGGTGACAGTTAACAGGTTGAAGGAAATTACTGATCACAAAGAACAGAAGAAATAGGCACGTGTTTTATGTTGTTTATAGATAAGGAAAGTCAAAGGGCTTTTGACAGACAGAAATGGTAGAATTGTACAGGTTTATAATTTAGCGCAAGCAGCTAGAGAGGCTATAAGATATGTGGGATTTATAAAAAATCTTGTAACAAAGGAGCCGAGAGCCGATATAGGCAAAGCTCCTAAGATTGATGACATTTATAACTGGCAGAAATGTAACAGATTTCTGAGAATTGTGAATACAGTTTGTTATTTCTCCTGGCAATTTGGAAGAGCTGAGGCTGAGTGGGGCAAATATGTGAAATTATATTCAAGGTTACCATGCTATAAGCAGGTGGCCAAGTGGGGGTCTATCGAACTATTGGTGTGCGTGATTTACCTAGCATTGTAAACACGCTGCCAATTATGAAATCTAACTGTACTAATTACAACCGCAAATGATTTTGCTACTTAATTTAACGAACTGCGTATTGAAGTACAGCATGTGATTGGATCAGGAATCCAAATTTTTACTAATGTAACATTGATCAGACAGGGCCCTAACGAGCCCTTTGTTAAATATACTGAGCATTTCACATGAAAGAGTTTGTTGCTACAAAAGAAGCTGTTGATTTGAAATCTCATATACTGTTACACACTGCACACGTGGGGAACCAGAGCTCAAGATATTGTTGACCAAACGAAAAGAGCAGATGATGCGATTGGATCGCCCTCTGTCTCTGTAATTACCTGTTATAATTGTCAGGAAACAGGCCACTACGTAAATAGGTGCCCTGAGCGAGATGGAGAGCGAGGGTTTTAAAAATGTTTAAAAAGGTTCCTCTTTTCAGCAACAGCGACGGCTACCAAAGTAGCCCCCCCCCCCCTTCGGCCTCACTCTCAAAATAGAGGTGATGCAGAGAAAAGGAAGTCGACATGCAGGCACAGCTTAAGCTGCTGATGCCACAGGCTGACCAAAGCACTTGAGATCAGGATAGCTACATATTTATTTAGCTACTCTAATTTACATTTTACAAATAAACACATGACTCTTCGAGGATTATCTGATGACAGTCTTTTCACACAGTCTCAATTAATTCCCTTAATAATTTATACACTTAAGCAAACCCTTTCGGGTGCAATTCTGGGTTGGAGAAAGTCAAGTTGGCACTGTAGTGGGAATGGATATATTGGAGAAATTAGAAGCAGATATTTTATTAACTAAATCAAATAGTTAGTCAATTTTTGCCAGTTCCCATTCCAGTCGTCAGAAAAATTGAACTCCTAAATTTAACATTGGAGCTGTTACAGCAAATGAGAAAGAGTCTACTGACTCTCCAATGATACAATATTTTTCTGAGAAATTTTCAGATTTGTGGTCAACTTCTAAACTTGATGTTGGTCTTTGCAGAATTAAACCTCTGAATGTTTCAGGTCCTGCACCTCCTCCAGTATTCCAGTATCCTCTTCGGAGAGAAAGAGAGAGCGGCACAGGCAATTGTGACCCAGCTCGAGAAAGGGGTTGTGGTAAGATGTGCCTCTCAATGTGATTCACCTGTGGCCTGTAAGAAAGCCAGATGAGAGCTATAGGCTTACTATAGACTTTACCGCATTGAATGCTGTGACCACCAAAGCAACCCCATTGTTGCCAATCATTCAACCATTTTAAAAGAATCGTGCGCGCCGTCCGTTATAATTCAATATTGTGATGACATTCTTTTTGCATCTCCAAATAAGGTGCAGCATCTGAGTGTACTCACTCTCTTGTTGAGAGCACTTCAAGAGGCTGGCTTCCTTCTGAACAAACGGGAAGTACAGCTGTTTCAACCATTATTACATTTTTAGGTCAGAGTGTTGGTCGTGAGGGAGAAAGACCTCTTCCAGATCGGGTCATAACAATTACAAAATTAAAGAAGCCAACCACAATTACTGGTTTAAGATCATTAATGGGGCTATTTAATTTTAATCGGGTTTATTTCCCCGATTTTTCTGATTTGGATGAACCTCTAACCGAGGCTCTTAAGGGAGGCCTTCCGGGTGCTTCCCCTCTAGAGTGGACAGCAGACATGGCTGAGTCTTTCACTCTTCTCAAATCCGCACTAGCCTCTTCTCCTGCGTTACATGAACAAAACCGCTCCACATTTGGACACATGTAGGCCAGAATGCTTACAACTGCGTGCTGGGACAGCATAAAAGTGACAAAAGTTTTGGAACTGTTGGATATTATTCGATTGTGATTCCTTCTTCTATGAAAGGACAGATGCCGTACTTGATGGCGTTGGACTGTGCAGAGTGGGCATTGAAGGTCACTGAGCACATCGTCGGCTACAACCAGACTATTTTACATACCCCACATCGCTTTTTACGTTTGTTACCTGAAACAAAGGTGAAATCGATCTCAAATCAGCGACCTGCTAAGTGGGAAACTGCTCTAATGAGTCCTCAGCTTACTGTTGTTACAGATAACCGGACGAACCCTGCCTCCCTGATGGACAACGAAGGGAGTGCACATGACTGTGCTGTGGTGGTTACTTGTGACAGAGGACATTTCGTCAGAAATTAGACATTTGCAAATGTCATGGACATGTTCGTGGATGGCAGCAGCTTTTATGAGGGGGAAACACGCTACACAGGTTGGGCGGTAGTAGAGGGGAGGATGGGCGAAGTCTTGGCTGAAGGGTCGCTACGGGGAGGAAGTGCTCAGATCGCTGAACTGCATGCTTTGAAAGCTGCTTTAAATTTTACACTTAAATTAACTGCAAGCGAAAATAGCTCCATTTATGTGAATATTTTTACTGACAGTGCCTACAGTTATCATGTAGTGCGGAGTTATGGCCCTGTCTGGAAACGTCGCGGTTATATGACCACCGCCGGTACGCCAATAAGTCATCAAACCATTATTAAAGAAATTCTTGAAACATGCAAGAACATTTCACCTAACAGTGTTGCGGTTTGCAAGGTTACAGGTCACAGTACTTTCAATGATTGGTGGGCAAAAGGAAACTCGCTAGCTGATAAGGCTGTGAGAGAGGCGGCCAAGGGTGCATCACTTGGAGAGGTAACTGCAATTTTCCCTGTTCATCCAAATTGTGCAGGATCAGAAACCCTATCTAAATTGTACACAAATGAAGATAATGAAATATGTCAAAAAGGTTAGGAGCTATTTTAACTGAAGAAGGAATTAATGCTCTAAATGAAAAGGGTGTTCCACCTAGCAGATATTAATTGATCTATACCACAGGATTGCACACCAAGGGGTTCATAAAACTAATACTATGTTACAACAAACATGGTTTTGACCAGAGATGTTACGAACTGTGAGGGACAGACTGTCCAGATATATCCATCATTTACAAACAAAGCCACGATTATGAAGAGGTATGATATCAATAAGCCACAGTCCTCGCCCGCGAGGACCTTTTACACATTGACAGGTAGATTTTATTTTTGTACCCTCTGATCATGGGTACACATCATGCGCATTTAGGGATGCCCATTCAGTGCCCTCAGCGTCCAAAATGCTGGAGACTTAAAGACTGCTGCATTTAATTTAACGGCTAAAATCCTGTACAAGTGGGGGACAAGGTAATGGTTCAGAAATAGGGAATTTAGGTCCAATGTCTTCCAGGTATGAAGGTCCTTACTCAGTGTTGCTGACTACTCCAACTTTTCTCTCTACTCATTGAAATCGAGCCAGGCTTGACTCGATGGAAGCATCTTGCACAAGTGAAGCCCCTGTTACAGCTTGCTTATACTAACAATATCTCTCAATGCACAATAGATTTTCTTTTTATAGACTAAGGGTACCCTTTCTAAAATTAAGGTTGTAATCAATGTTTGTTTTCAACCTCTGTGAGGTGATTGAGGGTCTGACTTATGTCAGGAGTGTAATAATTGATTGATTCAATTATCGATTATTTATTTAGTGATTGTTCACTTGCTTCCGGAGAATCAAAATTAACCAAAATTCACAATATCTGTTCCTTAGGTTGTCAGTGATACCGTTTTCACTTTGAATTTGTCCAACAGGTGTGAGCTCTATCAGACGAATTGCTGCTAAGGACGAACAATGATTAATGATTAATTGTTTACTTCTCTCCAGGTTTCCAATGCTGAGTTCCCCTGGATCTAATGTATTTATTTGTTTATAAAATGATGAAATGAAACTGAAAACCATAATGTTTACATGTAACAATTGTGATTAATGTTGTTTTATCTGTCTTGTTGTGTCCTTGTTCGTGTGTGTGTAAATGTTATATGTAATGTTTGTCGCTTCGCTTTGGCATTATGTGTGTGTGTGTGTGTGTGTTTGTGTTTGTGTTCTTTTTGTTTCCACATATTTCTGTTCCTACTACTCTAAAACTTAACAGGTATGAGTGCATGCTGATACGGAACCTATCCTGCGTACATTTACCACACGACTGGTTCTAAGGGTGACCCTTTGGTGTGACTTCTGCAACAGTGCAGCTCATCGACGATTCGGGAGTGGTTGCTGTGCTCGTAGCTGGACATCAGTGTTTGATCCCAAGAACTGGACGCATCGTCATCACATCGCACGCTAACTCTACATCATCTGAGAGACTTGTGCTTTAATCTACCAGCTGATATATAGATTTACAAATCCCTACATCAAGATGCCTCACAAGATTATTGATCAAAAAGATTCTTTTACTCCTATTGCTATCAGCAATGATGAAGAAATGTATGAATTAGAGGTGAAGGGTAAGGAAAGATACGAGATGTTGAAAAAGATCAACGAAAGTTTGGAAATTTGCGACATGATACCCCAATCTGATAAGGACAAATATCTTAAGAAGCTACCCATTAAGAAGAGAAAGTATGATGATAAGTTTAGAGATGGAAAGAAGGGTATGCTGTAGTAAGTCCTCGACTCAGCAAAAGTCCAGGTGAGGTCAGGGGTCGGATGCTTTTAGTGCTCCTCGTCTGATCAGCTTGGTGAAGAATTCCTGTCAACTTTAACGCGGCTGGGGTTAAAGAGGTATCTGCAGTCTACCTGAAAAGATTCATTCGCTTTTATATTTCCTTTATGCTTACACGATTAAGTGCTTATCTGAAATGTTTTACTTACTTATTTTTCTGCATATGTATTTGTTACCTTTGACTATTATGTATCTTATTTTCAAGGGAAAGGATTTTGGGTGCGAGTCTTTTTGTCAAGACTCGAGTGGGGGACTGATGTAACCCAAATTTTGACTTCTGTCATGTGTGCATTTGCTACTTGCTTAAAAGTACAGGACAGCCTGTGCTGAAGGCCTCAGCTGAACTTTAGACTTAGAAGACTTCTATACAAATATGGAAATAAGAAAAGTTAAAGATAAAAGATTTCCACGAAATGTTTATACTTCTAAAAACCGCATGATTCAGAGACGTTTATATTCCATCACACGTCTGCTATTTGGAGTCATTCGAACCCCCCCCTGTGGGTTCTTAACAAAAGAGAACCAGACGAATAATCTTCTGAGGTAGGACAGTTGGACTTTGAACATACAATCTGCTGACCTTACGAAATAGGGAACTGAAATTAGGCTGCAAGGGCTAGGATGTATTTTCGGAGAAGGATGACGACTGTTTTGATATCTGTTTGAGACGTGGCTGCAGAGACGTGGCATGGGTTTGATACAGATTCGCAGGGCTATAAGAGGAGGCAAATTCAGCTCTCTCTCGCTCTCTCTCGCTCAGACTGAGTTCAGCCTAGACCCTTCTAGCTGGACTTAGTCTTTTCTCACCTTCTTTATCTTTGATTCCGGGCTCACTTGAATACTTTGAACTTCTCTCAGGTTTTATTCATCTCAGATATGATTATTATTATATTATTTGTTATTATATGAATATTAGTATAACTTTTGACTTTGGATATACAGGTATTGTTGTATACTTTGTATTATTATTTTTAACATCTTGATTACTTTTGAATATTATAATGCATTTTGTATTACTTTTAATTGGGCAACATCCATCATACATGGATTGCTTTTAAAACTATATTAATTTTGGGATTTGTATTTTCTATATTTGAAGCTGATTTTAATACTTACTAATCTGTTTGCAAGTTATGAGTTGTATTCTCATTTCCTATATTCTTTGAATAAATGTGCATACTAAAATACCACCCCACCGTCTGACCAAGATTGAAGTCTCATTTTTTGCATCAATAAGTAAATGCTGAAATTAACATGAACTAAGATTAATAAATGCTGTGGAAATATTGTTCATTATTATTTATGTTATTTATATATGTTAACTAATGTAATTAACTAATGTTAACTAATGAACCTTATTGAAGAATGACCACAGATGATACATTAAGTGCATGGCACTGTGACCAACTTAACATTTTACAGAGTTTAATGTAGCAATGTGGTCGCTCAGTTTTTCAAGATCCGTTTTAATCGTGTAACTGTTCATAGATTTGAACAAAGAAAGAAATAAAGTGTTACTACGCACAGACCGTATAGAGAATGGGCAACTACGTCTTCGAGCAGTAGCGGCGGCCATCTTTTATTTTATTAATTTTGACTACTCTATATTATATATACATTTATTTAATTTTATATATATATATATATATATATATATATATATATATATATATATATATATATATATATAAGCAAAGAGTTATAAGAGCTGATGTTACAAATACATCTTTTGAATATACTGTATGAACTCATTGTCCTGTTAATTATCACTCAGTTAATTATCTTGGGCTTTATTCCCCTCTTCTGAATGATGGTGCATTGATAAGTTATCACAGAGTCTGTAATAACACTATACTGTAAAAACAGTATAGTAAATGTAAGTTAAAGTGTCACTGATGTAACCGGTTAAAACTTGGAGTGAGGAATGAGGGTGAGTAAATGATGACATTTTTATTTTTTGGGTGAACTATCCCTTTAATTCTCTTAAAGGTGCCATAAAATGCAAAAATCAAAGGTAGCAATGTGTGAGGAGAATGAGCTTTAAACTATTCTGAGAAGGAAGCAGGGTTGCCAGGTTTTCGCAAAAAAAACCTCCAGCGGTCATGAAAAGTAACCCGCGGGAACAGTGTTAAAGTAGCCTAATTGCGCGGTCTTGGCAACACTGGAAGGAAGGCGGGAGCACCAGCTCGTTCTTATTTAAAGGGGACATACACTTAAAAAAAATAGTGTTTTTGCTCAAACCCTAAAAGTGGCAATTTCAAAAAGCTGCGGGATATATTGAGGGAAAAATTTGCATACACACTCTGGGGACATCAGAGAACAACTTAAAATATTGTATCAATGCATTCCACGGCACCTTTAATAAAGCATAAACACAAAACATCTCTAAACATGTTAGCATGTAGCTGTAAATACACACTGTTCTTAAATGAGAATCTTCCTTCATCTTTCCATATATTCACTGAGTTTAACTGGTACTAAACTCGTACACAAGTAACACTCTCTAGTGTCCGTGGTGGTTTATCACCTCATATTTTTGTGGTTTTAGTTGCTCAGTCTTACTGCATTCAGTCAGGAAATCATGATTGTTCATTGTGCGACACTGATGTGAAAACATTTGTTGTTTTTCTGAAACTGTGAGAACAGATCTGACATCATTGCACACATACAGCTGTGTTTGAAGAACTTTAGCTTTGGTTATGATCAGGTTTTCTGCCAGAAATTATTTTTTAGTTTTAGTTAAACTAGTTTGTTTGATCAGAACTCTCAACAGCACATTTAATGTTGAAAACATTTTTATTTAATCAAACTTTGTGCCATAAAACAGATGCATGAATATTTTCTCTTGAATTCAGTTTATATGTACATAATAATGCTCTTTTTGCTACACCAGAAGTCTGATATGTGGCCAACAGATCTGAAGCACACTGAGCCACCATTGGCTGTAAGAGCAACGCTGATTAATGCGACAGAGTCAAAAATAAAGAACACAAATGTGTCATTTCAGTGATTTGTGGTGAATCAGAGATGAGCGTTTGGCTGCGATCCATCCTTTCTGCCAGCCGTGATGGTGAATGATTAATCCTGCGAGGACTGTAGCCACAAAAAACACCAACACAGCCAAACCAACACCACCGAACATCAGCACACGCTCCATCAGCGTCACTTCATCTACAGACACACAGAGAATTATTCACACATTTCCAAAATAATCATAGTCCAGACACTCAAGATTAATTCATAATTTAGACATTCAAGATTAATAGTAGTTATTAATAGTTATTAAGATTGATGTCATTTGACCAATGTGGGAAAAAAAATATGATCAGAATATCGACTTGCATAATAAGAATGCATGCAGTGTATTTTTCCTCTTCGCTGTAGTCAGTAATGCAGTGAATGTTGTGATTGGTTTTCAAGGCAGCCAATCAGAATTTAGGAGACTCATCTCTGATTGGCTGGAGTTATGGGATATTGTAACACTGAGCACTGATGATGGGCATCAGAGGAGCAAGCTAGTGAAACTTTGCACATGCAAAAGAAAAGGTCTGCACACATGTAAAAACTTGTTTTAAATGCAAAATAAATTGTTTTGACCTTGAAATATTCACAACAGAATATAGATAACATATCAAATGTTGAAAGTGAGACATTCTGAAATGTCATGCCAAATATTGGCTCATTTTGGATTTCATGAGAGCTACACATTCCAAAAAATTTGGGACAGGGAGCAATAAGAAGCTAGAAAAGTTAAATGTACATATAAGGAACAGCGGGAGGCCCAATTTGCAACTTATTAGGTCAATTGGGAACATGATTGGGTATAAAAAGAGCCTCTCAGATTGGCAGTGTCTATCAGAAGTCAAGATGGGCAGAGGATCACGAATTCCCCCAATTCTGTGGTGAAAAATAGTGGAGCAATATCAGAAAGGAGTTTCTCAGAGAAAAATTGCAAATCATCATCATCTACAGTGCATAATATCATCCAAAGATTCAGAGAATCTGGAACAATCTCTGTGCATAAGGGTCAATGCCAGAAAACCATACTGGATGCCCGTGATCTTCGGGCCCTTGGACGGACTGCATCACATACAGGAATGATAATCACATCACAACATGGGCTCTGGAATACTTCCAGAAAACATTGTCAGTGAACACAATCCACCGTGCCATTCGCCGTTGCCCGGCTAAAGGTCTATAGGTCAATAAAGACGCTATATCTAAACATGATCCAGAAGCGCAGGTGTTTTCTCTGGGACAAGGCTCATTTAAAATGGATTGTGGCAAAGTGGAAAACTGTTCTGTGGTCAGACAACTCAATATTTGAAGTTCTTTTTGAAAAACTGGGATGCCATATCATCCGGACTAAAGAGGACAAGGACAACCCAAGTTGTTATCAGCGCTCAGTTCAGAAGCCTGCATCTCTGGGGTTGCATGAGTGTGTGTGGCATGGGCAGCTTACACATCTGGAAAGATGAGCACCATCAATGCTGAAAGGTATATCCAAGTCCTAGAACAACATATGCTCCCATCCAGACATTGTCTCTTTCAGGGAAGACCTTGCATTTTCCAACATGACAATGCCAGACCACATACTGCATCAATTACAACATCATGCCTGTGTAGAAGAAGGATCCGGGTACTGAAATGACCTGCCTGCAGTCCAGATCTTCCACCCATAGAAAACATTTGGTGCATCATAAAGAGGAAGATGTGACAAAGAAGACCTAAGACAGTTGAGCAACTAGAAGCCTGTATTAGACAAGAATGGGACAACATTCCTATTCCTAAACTTGAGCAACTTGTCTCCTCAGTCCCCAGATGTTTGCAGACTGTTATAAAAAGAAGAGAGGATGCCACACAGTGGTAAACATGTTCTTGTCCCAACTTTTTTGAGATGTGTTGATGCCATGAAATTTAAAATCAGCTTATTTTTCACTTAAAATGATATATTTTCTCAGTTTTAACATTTGATACGTCATCTTTGTTGTATTCTGAATAAAATATTGAAATTTGAAACTTCTACATCATTGCATTCAGTTTTTATTCACAATTCTTACAGTGTCTTAACTTTTTTGGAATTGGGTTTGTACATAGAAATACAAATATAGTAAACTATAAGTGTGCGGAGTCACACAAACCAAAACAAAAACAGACATTCCGACACTGAACTCACAATTCACATTAGATTATCGGGCTGTAGAATTGTTTTTCCTTGTTTTGAGAAACAAGTGTGTGAACTTAACATGTTTCCAAATATTTGCGAATCCATTACAGCAGTGATCCTCAAATCTGGCTCGCGAGATCCACTTTCCTGCGAAGTTTAGCTCTAACCCTAATCAAACATGCATGAGTTTGCTAATCAATGTCTTCAGGATCATTGGAAAATCACAGGCAGGTCTGTTTAATTAGAGTTGGAGCTAAACTCTGCAGGAAACTGGATCTCGCGAGCCAGATTTGAGGATCACAGCATTACAGTATTTTATGCCTTAGTAGTCAAAAGAAATAAATGTGTGCATCACAATTAACCCTTTTTTTAAGCTCTGCAAAAACTCTCTTTTGGATCTTTTTTTTTTAAGATTATTCAGTCAGATCGCTGAACTTGTAGACTAATGCACTTGACTGAAGAATTAAACTGATTTTAGAGCTAGAGATGCCTGTAAGAGACACGAGTAAGAATGCTCTCCGCTCTCACCTGTGATCTCATCATCCTCTGGAGGATCTGTGACGGCCTGAACTTTGTCTTCTCTGTCTGCCAACTTATCTGAAAATATAAACACAAAGATATTCAATATTATTATAACAGCAAACTGCTCAACAACATACATTTTTGAAGAATCGTTCATATCTGAAGCACTGACTTATGATTGCATAGAATCTTTCCAATCCACAAATTCAATTTCAAGTTCAAGTTCAAGTCTGCTTTATTGTCAATTTCCACATGTACAGTACATACATACAGAGAATCGAAATTGCGTTACTCTCAGACCCCGGTGCATACAGATAACATTAAAGCCTAAAAAAATAACTAGATCAAATATAAAATGTAGATACAATTATACAATAAGGGAATTATAAAAAAAGACATATAATAAAAATAAAAGTTAAAAATAAAGTTAAATAAAGCAGCGCAAGGTAAATGACAGATATAGTGCAAATCAAGGAAGTGAACAACAGTGCAGTTAAAAGATTTTTTAGTTCAAAAAAATCACTTATTAAAAATATCTTAAGTCTGATTAAAGTGACAAGTGACAAGTGACCAAGAGCAGTTATTTAACTGACTGATGAGGTAGTTCCATGCCGAATGAGGTAGTGAGTGGTGAGTGAGCAGACCAATGCTGCACACGTGACTCGTGCATGTCATCATATAATTAGTGGGGTATATAACCTGTGATGCAGAGGGCTTTGCGGGTGAGACGTGTTCCATAAATGTCCTGGAGGGAGGGTAGAGACACCAATGATCTTCTCAGCTGCTCTCACTATGCGTTGTATAGTCTTTCGGCAGGACGCGTTGCAGGCGCCATACCACACAGTGATGCAGCTCGTCAGGATGCTCTCGATGGTGCCTCTGTAGAATGTGTACATGATGAGGGGTGGGGCTCTGGCTCTCCTCAGTTTGCGGAGGAAGTAGAGACGCTGTTGTGATTTCTTGGCCAGTGCTGCAGTGTTTTCAGTCCAGGAGAGGTCCTCTGTGATGTGCACACCCAGGAACTTGGTGCTGCTCACTCTCTCCACAGTCGCACCATTGATGGTCAGAGGAACGTGCTGAGTGTGTGCTCTCCTGAAGTCTACAACAATCTCCTTCATCTTCTCCACATTCAGAGAGAGATTGTTGTCACTGCACCACCCAGCCAGGCGGCTCACCTCACTCCTGTAGTTTATCTCATCTTTGTTGCTAATGAGACCCACCACAGTCGTGTCATCTGCAAACTTGATGAAGAGGTTGGAGCTGTGTGACGGTGTGCAGTCATGGGTCAGCAGAGTGAAGAGGAGGGGGCTCAGCACACATCCATGGGGGGCCCCAGTGTTCAGTGTGATGGTGCTGGATGTGTTGCTGCCGACCCGTACTGCCTGAGGTCTTCCAGTCAGAAAGTCCAACAGCCAGTTGCACAGTGAAGTGTTAAGCCCCAGCTGACTCAGCTTGTAGATGAGCTGTTGAGGGATGATTGTGTTGAATGCTGAACTGAAGTCTATGAACAGCATTCTGACATAAGAGTCCTTTTTTTCCAGATGGGTGAGTGCTGAGTGGACGGCAGTGGAGATGGCATCATTGGTCGACCGGTTGGACCGATATGCAAACTGGAAGGGGTCCAGGGAGGGGGGGAGGGCAGACTTGATGTGGTGCATGACTAGCCGTTCAAAGCACTTCATGAGGATGGGGGTAAGTGCAACAGGACGGTAGTCATTGAAGCAGGACGGAGATGGCTTCTTTGGGACTGGGATGATGGTGGTAGTTTTAAAGCATGTGGGAACAACAGCCTGACTCAGTGAGATGTTGAAAATGTCTGTGAAGACATCAGTGAGTTCTGCTGCACAGTCTTTCAGTACATGCCCAGGGATGTTGTCAGGACCCGGAGCTTTGCGGGCATTGATCCTGCTGAAGGATCTCCTCACACTTTCTGGGGTCAGAGTCATCACCTGGTCGCCGGGAGGAGGTGGAGTCTTCTGTGCAGTGGTGCTGTTTTGTTGCTCAAAGCGAGCGAAGAAGGTGTTCAGCTCGTTCAGCAGAGAGATGTTGTTGTCACAGGTCCGTGGTGGGGGCTTGTAGTCCGTAATGGTCTGTATCCCCTGCCACAGGCTCCTAGTGTCTCTGCTGTTGCTGAATTGGTGAGCTATCCTCCTGGAGTGCTGTCTCTTAGCCTCTCTGATGCCGCGGGACAGGTTGGCCCTAGCTGTTCTCAGGCCCACCTCATCTCCAGCTCTGAAGGCAGCATTCCGTGTCTTCAGGAGTCTGTAGACCTCCCCCGTCATCCATGGCTTCTGGTTGGCCCGGTACAGTAATAGTTTTTGTGATCGTTACATCATCAACACACTTATTGATGTAGGCAGTAACTGTCTCTGAGTACTCCTGGAGGTCAGTGGTGTTATTGCATGTGGCAGCCTGTTTAAACATGTCCCAGTCAGTTGTGTTGAAGCAGTCCTGAAGAATCTCTGATGATCCTTCTGGCCACACTTTAATCTGTTTGTAAACTGGTTTGGCGACTTTAATGAGCGGTCTGTATGCAGGCATTAGCATAACAGTGATGTGGTCTGAGGCTCCGAGGTGGGGGAGGGGGAGGGCTTTGTAAGCTCCTCTCTGTGTGGTGTAAACAAAGTTTAAAATGTTATTACCTCGTGTTGGAAAGTTGATGTGCTGGTGTATTTTTGGAAACACACTCTTAAGGCCAGCATGGTTGAAATCCCCAGCTATGATGAGAAAAGCATCCGGGTGTGCTGTCTGCTGCTCACTGATGTGTTGGTACAGTTCATTAAGTGCGTCGTTCCTGTTGCTGGTGATGTTGAATGGGGGAATGTACACTGAAATGAGCAGTATAGCAGTATATTCCCTCGGCAGATAGAACGGCCGGCACTTAATAATCATAAACTCCACCAGGGTTGAGCAGTGTTTGCTGATCACAGCAGTATCGCGGCACCACGCGTCATTGATGTAAACACAAAGTCCGCCGCCGCGACGAGAGCTCTGTCCGCTCGATAGCACGTCAGCTGGTCGAGCTGAATAGCCCCATCTGGAACGCTGTTGCTGAGCCATGTTTCCGTGAACACAAAAACACAACAGTCTCTTACAGTCCTCTGAGTTGAGCGTAGTAAACAAATGTAGTCCAGTTTATTGTCCAACGAGCGTACGTTAGCCAGTACGATGGTGGGGACAGATGGCTTGTGTGGGTTAGCCGTTAGCCTAGCCCGGATACCTCCGCGCTTCCCCCTCTTCTGCTTCCTCTCACGCTGCTTGTGGCGCCTCCGCTGCGGGCGAGATGCAGTAGTGGGGGTCGATGATGGTGAAGGCCTCAGTAGCAGATCGAGATCCCGCAGCTGTTCTGCTTGCGCGGAGTTTAACTGTAAAAATGCGGTTCTGCCGACATCGAGCAGAAACTCGCGACTGTATTTGCGCTTACAGACAGGTAGACGCGACGACAACGTGCAAAAACACTGCGACTCACAAGACAAAAAACACGAAAACACCGTTCTGTCGGGACAGAGAGAAGCCGCTGCGTGTGGACGCGCCGCCATCTTGTTATCTTTCTTTAAATGGTTCTTTAGATGATTAAAATGTCCATAACAATAAGAAAACAATGATTCTTTCAAAAACGGTGCACTGGAAGGTTCATGTGGAAACAAAAATAGTTCTGAATCATTGCTGTGAAAAAGAAAGAAAAACCTCTCTGGAAACTTTACTAGTGAGTACTAGTGATGATAGAAATCAATTGAGAAACTGTAAAATCATTTAATTTCTCATAGAAATCATTATAGAAATTTGATAGAAACAGAGAAGTCTGCAGTACTAACCCTGGATCTGCAGTCTGATGGGATTGTTGAAGTGCATTTCCACTGATTTAGTTCCACAGAAATAAAGACCTGAGTCTGACTCTGTTAGTCCAGAAATAACTAGCCAGACTGTGTTGATGTCCACATCTGCATGAACTGTCAGACGACTCCAGTTTTGTTTGAACCTAACTAGCAGTTTTCTTCCCGCTACGCTGCTGGTCTTGGCAGATATCAGCAGTGTTAGTCGTCCAGATTCAGGATTCTGGTGATACCAGGAGATCTCATATCTGTCTGTCATGCTGCAGTTCAGAGTGATGCTTTCATTTAGCCGGACTCGAAAAATACTCACATCATGTTCTGAAACATCTGGGGAAGATAAAAAAAAAACATTATTTGAAATGATTTTGATATATTTAAGGTTAAAAAGGTCAGTTATGTGAAATCATAAAGAAGAATAAATTTACCACTGGAAGTGATCTGAATTATTTTGTATAAAATAGCACAAAAGAACATGATCTTCTCCATTGTGTCTGTCGTTAGTAAAGGTGTTGATCAAACTTCAGGTCTCAATGCAAGACACTTCAACCACAAAGTGTTTCCATTTCCTTTAAGAAAAGCTTACGCAGCTTCTACTTGAAGAGCATTGTTTTCTTGCAGCAGCTACACTGTTTTATGTGCAATGCTATAATTAGTCATAATATAAAAATATAATTTTTTTTGTATGTATTATTGGATGTGGTCTACAATGTAAATTTCTCAGCTATAAAGACTGTATCTGCACTATTTCACTAACAACAGGCAGCACAAATATCTAATCTAACGGAATGTATATGGTTTTATTTATTACCCATTAAAAAAATAATGATTACCATTTTAACAATAATTGAAAATAATATCAATGAAGAAATATCTGCACAAGTGTTGAACTGTAAACCCATTTATAATGCTAATAATTTTCCACTGTGTTGTATTATTTGTCATGGCACGAAAGAACAGTCAAGGATTCAATATCAAGTGAACTAGTATTTGATGACACAAAAGAACAGAGGTAGTGTAGGTCCAAAGACCGTAGGCAGAATCGAATGCCAGGCTCGGCAAGGTAGGACTCGGGGCAGACAGCTAGCAGGAGACCAGCACACAATCCTCTGAACACGGCAGAAATCCAAACATACACCAGGAACGTGCTGACCAGAGAACCTCCACAACCATCTGACAAAGACAAGACGGCGTGACAAACAATATATAGGACATACTCATTCAAAACAGCTGGCGCTGATCAACTGATCAACTGAACCCGAGCCACACCCATTCAACCCACGTGCACCCACATAGCGAGGGCAAGTCAATAAATCCATGAACCGTGACAGTACCCCTCCCTCCAAGGAACGCCCCTTACCTGTCGATTGTAATCATCGATAAGGGAGTGATCCAGGATGTCCCTAGCAGGAACCCAACTCCTCTCCTCCGGACCGTAACCTTCCCAGTCCACCATGTACTGGAATCCACGTCACCTCTGTCTCGAGTCCAGTAAGCAACTAACCAAATATGTAGGTTCCCCATCTACGAGTAGCGGCGGAGAGGGAACTGGGGCAGGCAGATTAAGGTGAGAATGAAATACAGGCTTTATTTTAGACACATGAAAAACGGGATGAACTCCCCAATGAACGGCCCAATGAATTTGGGAGCAAGTTTATTAGAAATGAAGCGGAGAGGAATGTTCTTGGTTGAAAGCCACACTTTTTGACCAGCAACGTATGCGGGAGGCTTATACCGGTGGCGATCGGCTTTAGCCTTGGTGCATGCCCCCACTTGGAGTAGAGCCTCACGGGCTCTAGTCCATGTGCAGTGACACCTCTGGATGAAGGCGTGGGTGGAGGGGACCGCAACTTCGGATTCCAGACTAGGAAAAATTGGTGGCTGGTAACCTAAACTACATTCAAATGGAGATAGGCCCTTGGAAGACACTGGTAATGTATTGTGAGCGTACTCCACCATTGAAAGTTGTTGACTCCATGAGGAAGGATTCTTGGAAACCAAACATTGCCACAACCTCTCCAAATCTTGGTTGGCTCTCTCAGTTTGGCCATTACTCTGGGGGTGAAACCCTGAGGACGGACTGACAGTCGCTCCCAGTAATTTACAAAACTCTCGCCAAAATTTGGACACAAACTGGGGTCCTCTGTGAGAGACCACGTCCATCGGGAGGCCATGTAAGCAAAAGACGTGGTCTACAACGGTCAACGCTGTCTCCTTGGCTGAGGGGAATTTGGGCAAGGGAATAAAATGAGCCGCTTTCGAGAACCGGTCCACCATGGTCAAAACGACCGTACTGCCCTGGAAGGGCGGGAGGGCGGTGATAAAATCTAGCGCTATGTGGGACCAGGGTCTCGAAGGGACAGGCAGCGGCTGAAGTAACCCATCTGGGGGTCGATTGGAAGTCTTACTAGTGGCACAAACCGAGCAAGCCAAAACAAAACTGTGAATGTCACGAGCCATGCGTGGCCACCAGAATCATTGCTTGACCAAAAAACTAGTGCGATTAACTCCTGGATGACAAGCCATGTTGGAACAATGCCCCCACGGAATGACGTCAGACCGTAATCTCTCCGGAACAAATAAGTGATTCAGTGGGCACCCAGGTGGAGGCGTTATCCCTTCTAAGGCCATCTTGACCTTTGATTCGACCTACCATGTGAGTGTGGAGACAATCAGGGTTTCGGGTAAAATGCGGGTGCTCAAAAAAGTCAAAAATATGCGATAAAAAAGTGCCCACCGAGCCTGCCTGGAGTTCAATCTTTTGGCGGCTCTGATATATTCCAGGTTTTTGTGATCGGGCCAGACAATAAAGGGTACCCCCTTGGATCTTAGTGCTGCGTTTGACACAATTGACCACAACATCCTTTTGCATAGACTTGAACACTTTGTTGGCATTAATAGAAGTGCATTAGCATGGTTTAAATCATATTTATATGACCGCCATCAGTTCGTAGCAGTGAATGAAGATGTATCATATCAATCACAAGTGCAGTATGGAGTACCTCAAGGCTCATTACTAGGTCCGCTACTCTTCACGCTTTATATGTTACCCTTGGGAGATCTCATCAGGAAACATGGTGTTAGCTTTCACTGTTATGCTGATGATACTCAGCTCTATATTTCTTCGCGGCCCGGTGAAACACACCAATTTGAAAAACAAATGGAATGCCTAGTCGATATAAAAAACTGGATGACGAGTAATTTCTTACTGCTAAATTCTGAAAAAACAGAGGTGTTAATTATAGGACCTAAAAACTCTGCTTGTAATAACCTAGAACTGTCATGTCCGCTGTCTGATCACCCCGTTCTTCGGTGTGTTTCTGTATATGTCTACATTTCGTGTGCACATGGTGTTTTGTTTTGGTTTTGATCATTCGTCTTGCACCTATCTGTGGCTTTCCTCCCTCCTCATCACTACAGTTTCCGCTTCTAATTGTTTGACTCCGCTCACCTGAATTCAATGTCTGTTCATCTCTTGCTCTATTTATTCCCATCTGTCGCGCCTATCTGTGCCAGATCGTTGTACGTCAATAGTCCCTGTGTAGCCATTCTGTTTGATCCTGTCAAGCCATGTTCTGTCATGCCATTTTTTGCTGCTATTGGTTTTTATTTTGTTTTTCTATTTATCCCCTCCCTCATTTCCTAGACCGGGCACCAGCATTTTTCAGAAGAGTTTTTGTTTGCTCCGTCAATGGCTCTCTCGTGGCTTCCTTCCCTATCTGCTCTCTTCGCGGCCGCGCCTTTGGGCGCCCCCTGTCGGGCGTTTATGCACGGACATTGAAGTCTCTTATTTTTCTGTTGGACCTTTTTCCTCATTTCCCGGCCTTTTTCTGTTCGTTGGAGGGAGTTTTTCTTTTTGAATTTTTTGAATAAATTGGTCTCGCACTGTAACCTGCATCTGTGTCCAGTTGTGTTCCTGACAAAACAATCTGCAGATTCTGTCAAAACCGCAGTCACCCAGCAGGGTGTTCTTTTGGGCCAACACGAAGCCAGACTCACGAATACCACAAGGGAGGTGGAGTTTCTAGCCAACCAAGTGGCTGAGCTGACCAAATGCATCCAAGAGCTGCAATGAGAGGCTGCTCAGGGTAGTGCAGTTCACCATCTTTCTCGCCATGAGCCTGAGTCCCGATGCAATAACCCACCACCCTATGATGAGGACCCCAATTCCTGCCGGGCCTTCTTGTCCCAGTGTTCTGTGGTGTTTGCCTTGCAGCCACGCACATACGCACTTGAAATGTCCAAAGTGGCTTTTGTATTGACTCTTCTAACCGGCAAAGCCAGAGACTGGGGAACCTCCGTCTGGGAGACTAAAGCTTCCTTTTGTTCTTCTTTTAAAGATTTCCGCCAGGAGATGGAGAGACTATTCGACCGCTCTGCCAGAGGTCAGGAAGTGGCTGACCAGCTAGCACGGCCCCGTCAGGCGGGTCGCTCAGTGACGGACTATGCGATTCATTTTAAGCCTCTGGCAGCGACCTGCGATTGGAATAAGGAGGCCTGTCGAGCTATGTTCCGTGCTGGGCTAGAGGATGACATCCAGGATGAGCTGGCCACTCAGGACCTGCCACGTGACTTTGACGATCTTGTTAACATGGCGTTGCGGATCGAGGGTCGCCTTGCCGCCGTCGTTGGCGCCTGGCAGTTTGTGTACCCTGGAGGACTGAGGAGTCGTCATCTGTTTCCCCAACAGAAACCACTGAGCCTGAGCCTATGCAGGTGGGCACCTTCGGCTCACTCCTCAACAGAAGCAGCAACGCCTCGCCCTAGGGCTATGTCTGTATTGCGGCAAATCAGGTCACTTCGCAGCAGGCTGTCCGCCAAAATTCAAGGCTCACCAGTAAAGAGGGGGATCCTGGTGAGCGCTACCACTTTATTGCATCCCCCCTCCTCTTGCACTCTCCTTCCTGTCTCCATTCAGTTTGGTGATGTCCTTAAGTCCTGTACAGCACTGGTTGACTCGGGAGCTAAGGGCAACTTTATGGACCTCTCTCTAGCCACCCATTGGGGAATTCCTTCCAATCCTCTTCCTGAACCTATTCTTGCCCGTTCATTGAATGGCACTTTAATCACCATTGTCTCCTATGCTACTCCCCTGTCAATATTATAGTCTCGGGCAATCACCGTGAGGTGACCACGCTGTACCTTCTTGAATCCCCAAGTGCTCCCATAGTTCTGGGGCACCCGTGGTTGGTGCAACATGGCCCTCATGTGGATTGGTCCAGCAACTCTGTCTTGTCTTGGAGTAAGTTTTGTCTTGCGTCTTGTTTGGGTGCTGCCTCTTTTCCTGTGTCTGTGTGTCCTGCCTTGCAGGTGGAGGCTGCTGATTTGAAGGGGGTTCCGGTGGAGTACCACGACCTGTGCCGGGTGTTTAGTAAGTCCCGGCCACTTCCTTACCTCCACATCGTCCTTATGATTGTGCCATTGAGCCCCTCCCAGGCACTTCTCTGCCCAAGGGTCACTTTTTTTCCCTTTCAAGCCCTGAAAGAGAGGCCATGGACAAATATAATAATGAATCCCTCAAAGCCGGTCTCATCCGACCCTCTTCATCTACTGCAGGTGTTGGGTTCACGCCTCCAGCCGGTCGTGTTTTTCCGGGAAAAATCAGTACAGGATTTATGAAGGATGCAGTACTACTTTATAGGTACTCAAGATTAAGTACCTATAGAGTAGTACTCTATAGGTATAATGTGAAATTAATGTGAAAGCCTCCAATAATGCTGTTTGACCAGTGTGGCGCTGTAGTGCAAGATTGTAATACACTCTCCTGATTCAATTCTAAAGAAGAAGATATCACTTTAGTTTGAGGCAAACCGAGCCGATCCGAACCTTGGATGAATATGTAAATATATACTGCACGCCTTCCTCTCAATAACTGCATAAACACAACAAAAACTGACCGCAATGTAAAAGCAGCTCTTAAGAACACATTTGATTACAGCGATGTGGATGTTTGCACGAACTCTGAGGTTCTCCAGGCACTCCAGTAAAGAAAAGTCCAGTCACGTATATTTATATTACAGTCCTTTATGCAATCGATAGCTTTTCAATATTAAACATGAAAATACAGAGTCAGTGTCGCTAGAATTATAACTTGATTTCCTGTTATAAAGCAGCTCTCCAGTGTGGAGCTAGCTAATAATAAAATCATTTTATAAGTGGGGGAAATATTTCATTAAAGTTTTAGTTCTGCGCTAGATCAAACCAAACTGTTTTAAATATCATAACCCAATAAGGTAATTTAAGAGAGATTGTATTTATTAGTAAAATGTTTATCCAAAAATAAAACGTCCTATCACTTACCTTTACTTTTATTATACATATGGCTTACAATAAGAGATGTTAAGAGACAGAATGATTTGTCATTCAGCTCCTATAGCTAATCTAATGGTGAATAGGAGTTTCTCTCTTGTATAAATTAATTGTATACTAGTACATAATGACTTTCAAAAGCGGAAGTAATTACCTTTATTTGTTAGAATATGTATATTTTAACAAATTGCAAAAGCGAAATAATCAATAAATGTCTAACCATGAGATGTCGACCGAGTTTGGAGGCCCCTGGTTCAGCACAGTGGAAGTATTTGAAGCTTTGTTTATGAACATGGTGGTGTGGTCATACAATGATTTTAAACCGGACACTACTCTGAGCTGTTCACATTATACAAATGCTCCAGATATGTAATCAGGTTCACCCTTTTGGAATGGTAAACATGACACTATTCATCACTCACACAAATAAATCACTTAATATTTTGATCATTGAATTGGTTTTTGTTGTTAAACCTCTTTTTTTTTCATTGCACTTCATGTTTTTACAGATTTGTGCAGAATTTGAGACCTCCAGAATTACCATAGGCCCATCAGAATCAGCAATCTTTGCCAAACTTGATCCGGACTGCAAAACTTATGAAGATGTATGCATACTGAAGAAGAGTCCTTGGACGAATAATGAAACCCTCTTGGTGCCCACTACACAGGTAAGAACAACTGCACTCAACACAACCTTGTATTAAAACATTATTCTCTCACTGGCCACTGGAAATTGACAAAAAAAGACAGATAGAATAAGATTAGGTTTATTAATACAATAAATACAAAATATGTGGTATTCCTATAAACTGACAGATTATGAATGCATTTGCCTCCCAAAAACCATTCATTGTGATGCAAGGCAGGGAGGGATGTCCAGTTCTGATCTAGGAAAGCCAGTGTTCTGTGGAGTTCAGCTCTAACACACCTGCCTGGAACTTCTAGTAATACTTTATTGTTTTAAAATTCCCAAGAACCTTGATTAGCTGGTTCAGGTGTGTTTAAATGGCTAGATCACCCAAAAATAAACATGTCATTAATTACTCACCCTCATGTAGATGTAGTCTGAGCACGCGGACGCACTTCCGGAAAAATCAGCCGAAAAAAAGGCCAAAGACCAGCCGATTACCAATCGCGTATTTTAAGCAAAAACCGTCCGGTTTCCGATTGATGGCGGGTCTGTCACGGTTTTACGCTGCCTGAAGGAATACGGAGTCGAGGAAAAACGGAATAAGGTTTTTAATATATCCAACACAGGGGATATCCAACATGGAGCACAGAGGTAGACACACGTAAGTAGCAAGTGATTTAGTCACAAGTGAGGACCCGACAAAACAGAACTGAAAGGACAAGGCTTAAGTACAAAGGATAATGGGGAAACACAGGTGGATGGAATAACTAAATTAACAGGAACATGGAACACATGAGGAATAGAATTGACACACCTGGGAACTAATCACGGAAGACAGAAACTGGGTCACTGGGGCAAAAACACTAAATGAGTCCAGGTGTGTGACAGTACTCCCCCCTCCCGGTAGGTGCGTCCTCGCACCGTAGAAACAACAGAGGGAGGCGTGGGTGGGAACTTGGGAGGAGGTTCCGGTGGAGGACGGACTCCCAGGAGGGGGCCAGCAGACAGGGACCACAGAAGGAGGAGCCAGGGAGGAGACGACGGAGGGAGGAGCCAGGGAGGAGACAGGAGCAGGAGGAGCCAGATGGTCCACCAGAGACCAGCCAGGACGGAGATCCAAGGTGGAGTCGACGGCGGGAGGAGCCATGGTGAAGGAAGGGTCGACGACACCAGGGGGCCGACAGGCGGAGACTGCACCGGTGGGTGAGGAGCCCAAGATGGAGCAGCACAGCCGCAGAGCCAGGGGGACGTCGAGGTTCCGGAGGGCCTAGGTGGAGCAGAAGGCTCAGGCGACCAAGGCGGAGGCAGGGTCCTGGCAGACCGCTGTGGAGCCGGAGCGACCGAGGATGGAGGTGGAACCGGAGGGAAGGAGGAGCCTGACAAAGCCGGAGGGATGGAGTGACGAGGTGGAACCAGAGGAGAGGAGTCCCGAGGCGGCGGATGGTCGACGACTGACCAAGGTGGAGCCGGAGGGACGAGGGAGCCCGGTGGAGCAGGTGGGATGACAGGCCACGGTGGAGACGAGGGAGCTAAGAGCCAAGGCGGAGCCGCTGGGTCGAAGGACCGAGGAGGAGTCCAGGGCTCGGAGGCTGGAGGCGGAGACAGGGCCTTAACACGCCAAGGCGGAGCTGGAGACTGGCAGTCCAGCGGCGAACCACCGCGCCCCGATGGCGCGGACTGAGGGTGAGCTGCGGGACTGACTGGCACCAGCAGGGATGGCGAGGAACTGGCTGGTCTAGGAGGAGGAGAGAGGAGAAGGATGGGAGGAAGGACAGGAGGATCAGGACTGGATGGAACCAGCGAAGGAGTAGAGGGACCAGCAGGTTTGGGAGGAGGCGGGAGAGGGAGGCTGGGAGGGAATACAGGAGACACAGAAGGTTCAGGGCTGGGCGGAACCAGCGGAGACACAGAAAATTCAGAGCTGGGCGGAACCAGCGGAGACACAGAAGATTTAGAGCTGGGCGGAACCAGCGGAGACACAGAAGATTCAGGGCTGGGCAGAACCAGCGGAGACACAGAAGATTCAGGGCTGGGCAGAACCAGCGGAGACACAGAAGATTCAGAGCTGGGCGGAACCAGCGGAGAAACAGAAGATTCAGAGCTGGGCGGAACCAGCGGAGAAACAGAAAATTCAGGGCTGGGCGGAACCAGCGGAGACACAGAAGATTCAGGGCTGGGCGGAACCAGCGGAGAAACAGAAGATTCAGAGCTGGGCGGAACCAGCGGAGACACAGAAGATTTAGAGCTGGGCGGAACCAGCGGAGACACAGAAGATTCAGAGCTGGGCGGAACCAGCGGAGAAACAGAAAATTCAGGGCTGGGCGGAACCAGCGGAGAAACAGAAGATTCAGAGCTGGGCGGAACCAGCGGAGAAACAGAAAACTCAGGGCTGGGCGGAACCAGCGGAGACACAGGAAACTCAGGGCTGGGCGGAACCAGCGGAGACACAGGAAACTCAGGGCTGGGCGGAACCAGCGGAGAAACAGAAAACTCAGGGCTGGGCGGAACCAGCGGAGAAACAGAAAACTCAGGGCTGGTCGGAACCAGCGGAGAAACAGAAAACTCAGGGCTGGGCGGAACCAGCGGAAAAGGAGCAGAGGAAATGACTGGAGGAGGTAGGAGTGGGAGACTGAGAGGGTATACAGGGGAATCAGGGCTGGACGGAACCAGCAGGGAAACAGGAAAATTAGGGATTACCTCCATAGACCAGTCCATCAGATCCAGAACTTGCTCCATATGATCTTCAGAGACTGCATACAGCTCACCCTCAGTCGCAGGAGTGTGGGCAGGGCTTTCCTCCACGCCCTCGATCTCCACGAGGACTCCCACGATGCACGGTGTGGCCGGCTCACACACCTGGTCAGTCGCGCTCTCGAGATCCTGTTCCCTGTCGGTGAATGGCTCGGGCTCTGCGGCTGCGGTGGGCTCTGGCTCCGTGTAGCGAGATGGTGGCTGGCTGGTCTCTGGGTCGGGAGTGGGGCTGGCGAGGTCCTCTATGGGGCAGACGGTGAGAGATGAGCCATTTCTCGCCAGAGTCCACTCCACGAATGCGGCGAAATCCTCTCGAGGACCATCTTCGGACGACAACGCTCTGCATTTGGAGTTCAGGCTGGTGTTGTAGAAGGTGCAGAGCGCGTTGTCCGGGTAGCTGGCGGCATTAGCTAATAGGAAAAACTGTCTGGTATGGTCCTCGAGAGAACGTCCTTCCTGCTTCAGCAGGAGGATGAGGAATTCGGGACGATAGAGGGGATCCATAGACACTAAGAAAAGAAAAGACTGTGAAAAAACAAAAGCAAAACGGAGGGAAGAACACGCAGTTTTCTATTTTCTCTTTTGGGGTCGGGTCTTCTGTCACGGTTTTACGCTGCCTGAAGGAATACGGAGTCGAGGATAAACGGAATAAGGTTTTTAATATATCCAACACAGGGGATATCCAACATGGAGCACAGAGGTAGACACACGTAAGTAGCAAGTGATTTAGTCACAAGTGAGGACCCGACAAAACAGAACTGAAAGGACAAGGCTTAAGTACAAAGGATAATGGGGAAACACAGGTGGATGGAATAACTAAATTAACAGGAACATGGAACACATGAGGAATAGAATTGACACACCTGGGAACTAATCACGGAAGACAGAAACTGGGTCACTGGGGCAAAAACACTAAATGAGTCCAGGTGTGTGACAGGGTCAACCAATGCATCCCTAATATTTTTAGGAAAATGCAAGAGATTTCTGAACCTCCA
The DNA here is from genome assembly GCF_023724105.1 of Carassius gibelio. Lineage (NCBI taxonomy): Eukaryota > Metazoa > Chordata > Actinopteri > Cypriniformes > Cyprinidae > Carassius > Carassius gibelio. Next base: position 35,924,741 of record NC_068414.1, read on the forward strand.
TAAAGGGTGCAATGCAACTGAAATGTTCCCAGATTCATGTTAAGGACATCAGTAAAACAGTTCATGTGACATCAATGCTTCAGCCACAATTTTACAAAGCTACAAGAATACGTTTTTATGCAAAGAAAACAAAAATAGCGATTTTATTAAACAATTTTTCTACAAATCACATATGCCGCCATTATGGAGAGTAACAAGAGGCATGAACATTGCTTTCCCCTGCGTGTAATCAAAGCTCAGTGCATGCGTGTTCTAGGTCAGCAGCACCATGCGCATGATTTATTTACGTGCTGTTGATAATGGTGGAAGATGCGATTTGGAGAATAATTGTTGAATAAAGTCGCTGTTTTGGTTTTGTTTGCACAAAAAGTATTCTTGTAGCTTTGTAAAATTATGGTTGAACCACTGGTGTCACATGACTGTTTTACTGATGTCCTTACTATGTTTCTGGGTCTGGGAACATTCCAGTTGTGTTGCTTACCGTACAGGGTCCAGATGTGTGTACCATTTTCCACTGTAATGTTTGTTAGAATCCCATCTTGACTGCTTGCCTGTATTTCCCATAAGAAGATGAATGACTGACTTTTTTTTTTCATGTAATTTTAGAAAAAAAAACTAAGTCTAAATTTTGTTGTTTTCATCTTCAGACTAATGAAATTGAAGTATCCAATGAAGACCCTAGTAGTATGGAGTATATGGTGAGTTCAAGGTTAATAAATGATTTGTTAAAGTTAATTCACAAGAATTTGAGTTCTCCATGCTTTTAAAAAAAAGTGAAGTGAAAGTGACATTCAGCCAAGTATGGTGACACATACTCATAATTTGTGCTCTGCATTTAACCCATCCGAAATGCACACACACGGAGCAGTGAACACACACACACACACACACACTGTGTGCACACACCCGGAGCAGTGGGCAGCCATTTATGCTGCGGCGCCCGGGAAGCAGTTGGGGGTTCGATGCCTTGCTCAAGGGCACCTAAGTCGTGGTATTGAAGGTGGAGAGAGAACTGTACATGCACTCCCCCCACCCACAATTCCGTCCGGCCCGAGACTCGAACTCACAACCCTTCGATTGGGAGTCCAACCCTCTAACCATTAGGCCACGACTTCCCAATACTAAATACTTAAATACTTCTAGGATACAGACGTTGGCAGCAATCAGGAGGTGATCCAGAAGACTCGTGGGAATCTATTTGAAGCTGCATCATTGAAGACAGTCCAGCAGATGTTGGAGTTTTAAAGGATACAGTTCTTCAGGACCTATAGCAGTTTACAGTCTGCAAAACCATGTTCCTGGGACTGATTTATGGACTGAACTTGAGCAATCCTCCTGAACTCAGGTACACATTTGGAATACTGAAGAAGTTATTTCTGGAGCCAGTTCCTGTTCCTGGAATAAGGTTTGATTGGTTACCCATGAATGCCAATTAGAAAATGAGTAGTTTGATACTTCTGCTATTTTGTGTAATTTTGTAACATGGTTTCAACTGTATTTAACTTTAATTATTTATAGCTTGTTTAGCAAATACACTTTGATCATTTGTGACATCTTGTCTTTTGTCTCATTACAAGACAAATCACAGAAAAAATACTTTGTAACTTTAAATAGAAAATATTTAGTTAAAGTAACTAGAACTAATTGTGTGGAACCACTGTCCATAATTGAAATGAGTAGTTTGAAACAAACCTCCTTATGTTGATAGAGTGAAACAAATTTGGCTAGATTGTAATAAACCAAAACATGTTGAGTTAACTTAACTGGTTTAAGTTGAAGCAATGTGAATAAATTGAGTTGGTTGGACATTACTATTTCACATAGATTCTACCTCATTCAGTTGTGCTGTCACAACACAAGGAGTTTGCATAGATTCAAAAAATTCCATTAATGTTATCAAAACACAATTTGGTTGTGTGGAACCACTGTCCATAATTGACTTAAGTAAGTTTAAAGAGTCACTTTTTTGAGTGAAGGTAAACAGATTAATCAAATAGAATATTAGTTAAAATGTATTGTTGCTCTTTATGGAAACGTCTGCATGGACTGATTACACTAATTTGCAATGGAAAAATTAAACTGCAAAAACTCGGACATAAGACAAAAACAAAGTAACAATTGCAAGATGAAGAAAAATAATAATAGAACATTAACTGGTTTAAGGCACTATAATCATCCAGTAGGCCTACATTATAGTCAAACGAATTGCTTCCGGTTTGAGCGAACGCTGGCGTGTTTGGCTGCCGCTGCTCTCCGGTTTTAATGTTTTATTATTTTATCATTTTAGAATTTAGCCTAATTTTGAGGATATTTTATGCCCTTTGATCGAGGGGATCTCACTTGATTATTGTTGGGTATTTTCATCGCGTGCTATGGTGAAATGAGTCGGAGGATCTGAATGCATAGATCTATTGAAACTCGCTTGGTGAACTTGAACGTTGAGGAGTGAATCCTGATTGAAATGTGGTGTTATATCATTTGCACACTGGTGTGCTGGAGTTCTACTGTTTATTTTTCAAAGTGGGGTCTGTTTTTCGTTCCCGGTGTGGATAATTCTCCAAATATGGTGCTTAAATACTCTTCGGTGGACTTACAGAGACTAAATTCGTTCTCCCGTCTTTCCGGCGGAATTTACAACCGCTGCGCCGCATTGGGAATTACACGCCGCCACAGGTACATCCATCGTGGATCTCGCCATGACCCCTTTGGGAGGACTTCGACTGTGTCTCAGGATAATTTTCCCATCCCGGTCATCTGGCCGCCACATCGCCGCTCTTCCGTCAGATCAAATGGTAAGAGTCAGAGTGTCAATCTTGAAAACATTTGTTTGCTCAAACACGCGCCTCTCACATCTCGGCATTCTGTTTGCCCTGCTACTGTAAAGATGGCCTTAGTGAATGCAAGGTCAATATCGAACAAATCTTTTATTTTAAATGATTTATTTACATCTCACTTCTTAGACTTTTTATTTGTGACTGAGACCTGGTTAAAACAGGGTGACTTGTTGCCTCTTGCCGAAATAGCTCCTCCTGACTGTGCTTTTTTCAGTTCTCCACGGGCTTCTGGACATGGTGGTGGAGTTGCAACAATTTTTAAAAACTTTTTCAAATGTAAGTCTGTGCCTACGGACACCTTTTCCAGTTTTGAAGTCCAGTTACTGAAGGTTGATTTAAATGGTCCTATGCTATGTGCTCTGATTTACAGACCCCCTAAATGCAATAAGGATTTTATTCAACAATTTTCTGATTTTCTCTCTGATCTGGTGACTCGGGCTGATAGACTATTGATTCTTGGGGATTTTAACATTCATCTCTGCTGCCCTTCTAGAACGTTGGTCAAAGAATTTGTAAATATTTTAGAGTCTTTGAACTTTGTACAATCTGTCTGTGGTCCAACTCACAATTTGGGTCACACACTAGATTTAGTAATGTCTCGTGGAGTTTTTATTTCAAATCTGGAGGTTATTGATGCATGTGTGTCTGACCATCATCTAATTACGTTTGAATCTGAGTGCTTTCTCCCGTCTTCTAGTTCCCCTCAGCCTTCATGTCTCTCTCGAGCTATTCACTCAAATACTGCAAATTTGTTTTCTGAACATTTTTTTTCACATTTTAATAATGATTTTCTGAACGAAACAGATACTGAATGCTTGACTGAGATATTTTATAAAGCATCCTCTATAACTATGGACACTGTTGCTCCGCTTAAGCGTAAAAAGATGAAGGTTGCTGGCCAGCCGTGGTTAAATGATGTCACCCGCGCTCTCAGGCAAGAGTGTCGAAAAGCAGAGCGAAAGTGGAAAAAAGATAGGTTACAGGTTTCATTTGACATTTTAAAATCAAGTCTTTTCAACCATCAAACGGCAGTAAAAAAAGGCAAAATCAAACTTTTTTCTCAATTGATTTCTGACAATGCTAAGCGTCCAAAAGTCCTTTTTGATACGATTGACTCTATTCTAAATCCGACCACAAATATTTTATCTGAGTCCTCTATTGTGCTTTGTGAAGATTTTTTAAAACATTTCACTCAAAAAATGTATGATATTAGAAGCTCTATTGTTCCATCCGAACTATGTCACTTGCAATTGCATTGTCCTATGAGTTGTCTGTCTAACTTTAAACCTGTTTGTCCTACTCAACTAGCTGATATAATCTCCACTATGAAGTGTTCTGGTTCTAAGCTAGATATTATCCCAGTTCGTCTTTTTAAGGATGTTTTTTCTACCATTAGTCACATGGTAACTGCTATCATAAACAGTTCTTTAGCCAAAGGTGTCGTTCCAGCTAGTTTTAAGCATGCAATTGTACAACCTATGTTGAAAAAACCTCAATTTGATCCAGAAATGTGCAGTAACTATCGACCGATCTCTAAACTGCCTTTCATCTCTAAGCTTTTAGAGAAAGTAGTTTTTTCACAGCTCCAATTTTATTTGAATTCTTTTAACATTTTGGACATGTTCCAATCTGGCTTTAGATCATTACATAGCACTGAGTCAGCTCTGTTGAGGGTTACCAATGATATCTTGCTTGCTCTAGATTCAGGCTCTTGTGTTGTGCTGGTTTTGTTAGACCTGAGCGCTGCGTTTGATACCATTGACCACAACATTCTTCTGGAAAGACTAGAATATATGGTAGGTGTCAAAGGCTCTGTACTAAAGTGGTTTGCTTCCTACCTAGAAAAAATGACTTTTTCTGTAAATTTAGGAAATTGTTCCTTGTCATCTGCACCTGTTTTGTTTGGTGTGCCCCAGGGATCTATTTTGGGAGCTTTATTGTTTTCCCTTTATATGCTGCCCTTGGCCCTCATTTTTCAGAAGTACAACATTTCATATCACTGTTATGCAGATGATTCTCAGCTTTACCTTTCAGTAAGGCTTGACAACACTGCTTCATTTGATGTGTTATTGGAATGTGTAGATGATATCAAGAGGTGGATGACAAATAATTTTTTGCAGTTAAATGAGGATAAAACAGACGTTTTAATTATCGGTTGTCCGGCAGATTGCTCTCCTGCTCTGAAAGCACAGTTAGGTCCTCTCTCAACGAATGTATGCAAACAAATCAAAAACCTTGGAGTGATCTTTGACTCTTCACTACTCTTTGATAAACAGATTAGTGCGGTTGTTACAGGAAGCTTTTTCTATTTAAGATCTATTGCAAAGTTGAAGAATATTCTTTCAAGCAAAGACCTAGAAGTTGCAATTCATGCTTTTGTAACATCACGATTAGACTATTGCAACTCTCTTTATTGTGGTCTTCTTCAATCTTCACTATCTCGATTGCAAATTGTTCAAAATGCTGATGCAAGACTTTTGACTGGGTCTAGAAAGAGGGATCATATTTCTCCTGTTTTGGTATCCCTTCACTGGCTTCCCATTAAGTTTAGAGTTGATTTTAAGATCCTTTTGTTTGTTTACAAGGCATTGTCTGGCTGTGCACCAAGGTATATTTGTGATCTTATTGTGCCATACTGTCCTGCTAGGTCACTTAGATCTTCAAATCACTTGCTTTTAAATGTGTCACAAAGTCGTTACAAATTAAAGGGTGATCGGGCTTTTTCTGTGGCTGGGCCCAAGCTTTGGAATGCTCTTCCTTATCATGTGAGGTCTGCTCCTTCATTGGACATTTTTAAATCTACTCTGAAAACACATTTTTATTTTTTAGCTTTTGGAAATTTGTAATTGTTGTTTTTTTATAGTGTAGTCCTGCTATGCACTATGTACAGCACTTTGGAATCAATTTTTATTGTGTTAAATGTGCTTTATAAATAAATGTTGTTGTTGTTAAATCTTTTATATAAAATAATAAAAATTTCTGTGCCACCACAGACTGGTTGCTGGCCCTTCCCTGGCCACCCCTATAAAAACATCCTGGCTTCGCCACTGCTGGCACATATTTGTTTATCTTTACTAGTGGTTTGCAAAAGTAGTAAATCGAGTCTTCACACTTTGTTTAAATTTGAAACAACACAGATATTCCATTTATTTATTTTCTAATAAAAATAACATCAAGGCTGTCAAGATAAGAAACATCTGCCTAGTTGAGGTGATTGACACTGGCAAAGTGAGTGAAAAATTATAGGTAGGCCTGTCGATATTAATAATAATAATAATAATAGAGTGCAGCACTTAATAAAGGTAAAATAAATATGCCTATAAAATAAATTAATTTATAAAACATTGAAATTATACATGGAGGGATGGCAGATCGAACACAAGAAGCACCATATACAGTAAATGGCAAGACATCCTGTTGTCTGCTTTTCTCTGTGACTTAATTTTACAAAATATGTAGCAAAAACACTACAATACCGTTATTTAGTTAACTACATTAGTTAACATTAACTAATAATGAACTGCACTTATAAAGCATTTATTCATCTTTGTTAATGTTAATTTCAACATTTACTAATACTTTATTAAAATCTTTTTATAACATGAGTGTAGTGGCTTTACAATGCCGTTGATGATAGGAGAAAGCAAGTTTGGTAAACGTACAAACAGAGTCCATGCAGATGGATATAGATGCATAAAAATGTCTAATTTATTGTGAACTCATTATACAAAATCTCAACTTCATGTGACTTCTCACTTATTCAAATGTACACACAAAGTCATACCTAATGAACAGCATACAAATAAGAATACACTTTCCAAGCTACTCTGTCGTGCGTTCAAAAACTGTTTGTGTTGTTCCCCTGAAAAAGGGGAGAGAATTAATCAGTCAAACTCCACGATGCTTCTCCACTGACAACTTTATGTGTAATCTTTTCTTTCTCTCTTTTTCTTTTTATAACGGTTAACAATAAACATCTTTGCAAAACAGCAACATTGGCATTTCCTTCATTGCACATACATTCAGTAATTGAGACAAGAGCTATTAACAATATATTCTCTTTAGCAATTAATATAAAAAAAAAAAGAAATCAATCATGCTAATTAATAATGAGACATTTAGCCATTTTATAAAGATCTGGAAATCACTTCTTACTCTTTTTAACCAGATACATAGATATAAACTACCACAAACAATTGTAAACATGTAAGTGCTCTCTTTTAGGAATTATTTTAAAACAAAGTAGACGTCTCAAACTCTCTGTGTTAAGTAGTTTTTCACAGTTACATTTCTCAATATATATATATATTTACATTTTTCCAGCAAATCAAACAAATAGAATTAAATGAGCAAAATTAAACAAATCACAAGTTTGCATACTAAATTTTTAATGCTAATCGCTGAGCATGTGACCTGTCGCTGCACACTCTTAAACATCATTTAACATGAACTCATACTACATTGACAAAGAATTCGAATTAATACCTGAAAAAGGGGAGAGAATTAATCAGTCAAACTCCACGATGCTTTTCCACTGACAACTTTATGTGTAATGGAGAAACACCGCGAGTTCTCCCCCTACTGGTTGACAAGGCAGCAGCAATCGATCAAAGAATTGTTGGACTAAACTAATTGATCACGGATTAACACAAAACTACTTAAATAACATATTTACACTGTATTAACCTTTTAAATGGACTCAAATATAATTACACAGACATATATATTTCACTCTGTCACATTTGCCTCTCAACCACCAACGCCATACACATGTTGCTCAGGTGCTCTAATTAATCCTAGCCACAGCACCACCATGTGGACAAAAACTTTACCATCCCCAAAATGGCTCCTACACACCGGCCCCTTAATTGATTATGCCATATTGACATAACAATTACAAATTCCTACAAAATGGAGCCATGCATACAAATTCAAACTTTGTACCAATGTCTTTAGAGGACACTAAAACACTCAAAATATTGAATGCCCTAATTTAATCTGCTTCTAATAAAAGGCAAAGCTTGCTTATTGGACGTTCTAAGATGTTACTTTTAGTTAGAACTTTTGCTGAAAGTACCAAGCCCTTATTGTCAGGGTAGGTCTCCACAACTCTTCCAAGTAGCCATGAACCCCGTGGTGCTGTAGAATCAGCAATAATCACAATGTCTCCAGGAGAAAAACTTCTTCGTTCTTTATTCCACTTTTGTCGCTTTTGCAACAAGGGTAAGTATTCCTGTACCCATCGTTTCCAAAAGAGACTGGAAATATATTGCACCTGTCTCCATCTCTTTTTTGCATACAGATCTGATCTTTCAAGGTGGTAACGCAGGATTTCCTCTCATAAGCAGGATGTGATTTGGCGTAAGGATTTCCAAATCACTAGGATCGTTGGATAGTTTAGAGATCGGACAATCGTTCAAAATAGCTTCCACTTCACACAAGACAGTCTGCAGAGCTTCGTCATCCAATGTTTGTTGCCGAAGAACTACACAAAGAATTTGTCTCTCCCTTCTGCTTTAAGGTCCTTTGAACCTTTTCATTGTTTAATGCAGTGAGAGCCTCCTTTAACTCCCGCTCAGCTCCGATGAAATGTGTCCCATTATCAGACCTCATGTGAATGACTGGTCCACAACGACAGACAAATCTGCGTAAGGCATTAATGCACGAGTCTGTATCTAGTGAGTATGCCATTTCCAAATGGACGGCTCTACTTGCCATACAAGTAAAAATCACTCCATAGCGTTTCACTTTACTTCGTCCCCTTTTCACTTCAACGGGCCGAAAAAAACCACTCCAACGTTTGTAAAAGGAGGCAGGTCAGGGTTGATCCTTTACACTGGAAGGTCTGCCATCTTCTGTTCACCCAACTTCCCTTTATAACGACTACAGATGACACACTTGGAAATTATCTTTCTGGCAACAGAGTTGGCATTTGTAATCCAATACTTAAACCGGAGCTTGGAAAGCATCTGATTTCTGCCACTATGACCCAACTCTTTATGAATGTCTCGAAGTATGAGATGTGACACATGCTGATCTTTAGACAACAAGATGGGATGTTTTAGTTCAATTGGCATAGCTGACTTGCCAAGTCTTCCCCCAACTAGCAACAATCCATCACACAACACAGGATCCAGACTATAAACATTACTGTTTCTTTTAACACCAACGTTTCTACCCTTGAGCTCAGCAATTTCCTCTTGGAATTGTTCCTGTTGACTGAAACGAATTATGCCATTCTCAACCATAGAAAGATCCTCCACAGTCAAACTTTGTCTGCCCAGAGATGCTTTAAATTCCTGTAACCTTACATCCACAGCAACACTGTGAATCTGTTCCAAAGATAGCTCCTTTCGTTTACGTCTCAGCTCTATCAGAAGTTTCTGCAGTTTCAAATACCAAGCAACTACAACTTTCAAACGTTTCCATTCTGAGAAAAAATGAAAAAGTTGACTTGTGGCATTCTGTCCATTCTATAAAACCACAGCATTGACTTTCAACCTTTTAATCTCAGGGTCATCAGTCGATATCAGATCACTTGTTGGAAAGTATGTCTCACTTGGCTTCCAGAGAAAACTGGGACCATCAATCCATCGGGTATTACTCAGAAAATCTTTTGCTTTCAAACCACGGGATGCATCATCTGCTGGATTTTCTTAAGTGGGCATGTATCGCCACTGTTGAGGTTGTGTAGTGTCTCTTATATAGGAAACCCTATTAGCAAGGAATGTATGAAACCGTTTGTCTTCATTCTTGATGTAATTAAGGACAGTCATGCTATCAGTCCAAAAGACAGAATCTTCCAATGAAAGCTGCAGCTCCCTCTTTAGCATGATGTCAACCTTAACAGCAAGTACAGCCGCTGCAAGTTCCAAACGAGGTATGGTCACCGTTTTCAGTGGTGTTACTCTAGCCTTGCCCAGCAAGAAAGCCACGTGTACCTGGCTTACACTATTCTGCAAATTAAGATCGGAAACTGTGCCGTATCCATCTTCGCAAGCATCAGCGAAGTGATGTAAACAAGCGTGGGAAGGCAATTCAAATTCTAAAGGTTTAAAACATCGGTTCACCTGGAATCCGGCTATTCCGTCCAATTCCAAAACCCAATGATTCAATTTCTTCTAGTGGATCGATGGTATGGCGTCATCCCAGCCCAAGTCCTGTCTCCACAACTCCTGCAAAAGTACTTTAGCAGCCAGAAGAAGTGGTGCCAGAAAGCCCAGAGGATCATAGACTGAGCTTACCATCCTAGTGCATGGTTGATTTTTTAATGAAGTCTTGAATTGAAAGGTATCGGTTTCCACACTCCACTGAAGACCTAAAGCTCTCTCAACAGGCAATTTATCTCGATCCAGATCTAACTGCTGTATATCCTTAGCTCGGTGTTCCTCAGGAACTGACTGCAACACTTTGCAACTGTTGCTGATCCATTTTGTTAAACAGAGACCTCCCTTTTGACAGAGAGCAGTTAGATTTGTAACCATAGATATGGCCACTTCCTCAGAAGAGACGCTCTTCAGACAGTCATCTACATAAAAGTTATTGTTGATAGTGTCAATTACCTCAGCTGGAAAGTCTGCTTGATTGTCCTTTGCAGTCTGTCTCAAGGCATAACAAGCACAGCTTGGAGAAGACACCGCTCCAAAAAGATGAACTGTCATCCTAAATACAATGGGCTCTCTCGTCAAATTTCCATCAGGCCACCACAAGAACCGAAGAAAATCTACCTCTTCTTCAGCCACTTTAACTTGATAAAACATTGCCTCAATGTCAGCCATGAAGGCCACTGGCTCTTGCCTGAATCTCATCAGCACACCCACCAAAGAATTGGTAAGGTAAGGGCCTTGCAACAATTGACTATTAAGTGAGGTTCCTTTATATGTTGCCCCACAGTCAAACACAACTCTCAGTGATCCCTTCTTGGGATGAAACACCCCATGATGAGGAATGTACCAAACTTTGCCATCCTCACGATCTAGTTGGTGAGAAAGTACCTTCTCTGCATAACCTTTAAGGACAACGTCAGCAAGAAAATGAGAGTACATTTCATGAAACCCTTTGTTTCTTTCCAGTTTCCTTTTCAGGCCATTTAATCGTTGCCTAGCAACACAGAAGTTGTCAGGTAACGTGACATTACCAGTCTTGAATGGCAACTGTAGGCTATAATGACCATCCTGGAGCATGACAGTGCGGTTCATTATGTCCACAAACCGAAGATCTTCCCTTGACATTTCTTCTTTATCAGCAGTCCTTTCGCTGAAATCATAATTGAACTGATTGTTGAGCAGCTCCTCCAATTTAACAACAGAAATTCTGTTCACAGTAACCGCAGAATGCCCAGCTTCATTTTTGTGGTCCCTGTTTTCCTCCAAGGTCCCATTAACAACCCATCCCAGTAGGGTTTTAATGGCAAATGGCCCATTACCATGACTGTTTATTATTTCATATGGCTCACATTAGCTGCATTAGTTCCAATCAATAAATCAACACCTGCTTGAATGTGTGGTATCTTAACCTTATCCAAGTATGACCAGTTGGATAACTCCTCCGGAGTAATGATATTTCCAGAGTCAACAGGCATGTTCTGCTGCGTATATACAGCAGGAAGAGGGAAGAAATGGTTAGTATCTATTCCACTGATTTCCAGTCCATCAATAGCATTACAGGAGACAGACTTTTCCTGACCCATGGTGCGAAGAAGAATGTTAACCCTCTTTCCGCTCAACTTCAACAGTTTCATTAGATGTTCTGAACAAACAGTAGCGGAGCTTCCCGGGTCCAGAAAAGCATAGGTATGTATCAATCAATCACCTTTATTTATATAGTGCTTTAAACAAAATACATTGCGCCAAAGCACTGAACAACATTCATTTGGAAAACAGTGTCTCAATAATGCAAAATGATAGTTAAAGGCAGTTCATCATTGAATTCATTGATGTCATCTCTGTTCAGTTGAAATAGTGTCTGTTTTAATTTGCAATCAAGTCAACGATATCGCTGTAGATGAAGTGACCCCAACTAAGCAAGCCAGAGGCGACAGCGGCAAGGAACCGAAACTCCATCGGTGACAGAATGGAGAAAAAAACCTTGGGAGAAACCAGGCTCAGCTGGGGGGTCAGTTCTCCTCTGACCTGACGAAACCAGTAGTTCAATTCCAGGCTGCAGCAAAGTCAGATTGTGCAGAAGAATCATCTGTTTCCTGTGGTCTTGTCCTGGTGGTCCTCTGAGACAAGGTCTTTACAGGGGATCTGTATCTGGGGCTCTAGTTGTCCTGGTCTCCGCTGTCTTTCAGGGCAGTAGAGGTCCTTTCTAGGTGCTGATCCACCATCTGGTCTGGATACGTACTGGATCCGGGTGACTGCAGTGACCCTCTGATCTGGACACAGACTGGATCTGGTGGCCACGGTGACCTCGGGAACAAGAGAGAAACAGACAAATATTAGCGTAGATGCCATTCTTCTAATGATGTAGAAAGTACGGTGTTATGTGAAGTGTTCCGGTTCCAGTTTACCTAATTAATGCAGCCTAAAAATCCTTTAACGGATTTGGATATTAAAAGCATATTAGTATGTTATGTGTATGCCAGGTTAAAGAGATGGGTCTTTAATCTAGATTTAAACTGCAAGAGTGTGTCTGCCTCCCAAACAATGTTAGGTAGGTTATTCCAGAGTATAAAAGGTATCACGTTGTTACCTTTTATAGCTTTCACCTGAACTGGTAAGATTGGCATTAAACTCCTCTCATTACCGGCCCCTGTATGAACACAAGTTTTAGCAGACACTACCTTACACCTTTCCCCCAATTCTTTCCCAATTACCTCCTTACGATATATATGCAGGATAGTTGGATGCACTTCTCCACAAACCTCACAAATCAAACGATTGTCACATTCCTTGCTCATATGTCCCGTCTTTAGACAACCAAAACAAATTCCCTTGGATTTCAAGAATTCAATCTTTTCTCGTTGAGTCTTCCTATTCAAAGCAAAACATCTTTCCAATGGATGTGGATTTGCACAGAACAAACAGTTTCCATTAGACTTAGATAAAGAGCAATGTCTTTGCTGTATTGACCCAATGTCAGTCTTCAGTGGAATTGAAACCGCAACATCAGTGGCAAAACTATTCCCTCTAAAAGTATTGCGCACTTGGGATTTGAATTTACCTGTGCCCTGTTTGTCCTGGATATCTCCAAACACAGGATCAGATGCCACCTTGACCTGTTTTTCAATAACCTCAACAATGTGAGAGAATTTTGCTCTGCCTTGACTGGACCCCATAATCTCACAAGCCTGAGCCCTCCATTGCTCTCTCAGTTTGTAAGGTAACTTTTTTACAACAATCTTCATGTTGCTAGGCATGTTAATTTCTTGCATGTAAGTTCATCAATAGTATTGCAACATGTACACTGTAAAAAATAATTCAGTGGCTTAGTAAATTTTACAAAAATAAAGAGCTATATTAACTTAATAAAATCTTTTGAAATCATTTAAGTGATATTTTAAGTGGGTCAGGTTAAAAAGAATAATTAAAAATCCAACAAATAATTTCTCTAAAATCTACATATATTATTTAAGTTTATGTAATGAAAATAAATAAGTACTTAACTAACTAATTATATTTTTAATATACCCTCAATATTTCTGGTGAATTTTAATAGAAATATTTGATAATTATTTACTTGTACTGATCTGTTTTAGAAACTAAAATTAAGTATTTCCTAAATAAAGTTCCAGCTTAATAAATGACAGTTTAAATAAACTGAGTAAATTTCACGGCTAAAGTGATCACGTGTACAGCTCCGCACTCCGCACTAGCCATACTCCTCACAACTCCTGGTAAGTAACGTTAGTCAGCTAATCCTACTTACGTTTGTAACACTTTATTAAAAAGTTAATAATTATTAAGCATTTCCTAACAATTGTCTTTGTATTTTACGTCATCTTCAACAAGTTTCGTAGCTCAATCGAAGTCACCTGAAGGACGCTTTCCTCAGCAACGGCAAGACCCGCACTCCTCTCATATCGTGGTACGTTATGTAATTTAGCCAGCTAATACTAATTATGTTTATAATGTTTAATTCAGAAGTTAATTATTAAGGATTTCCTAACAATTGTCTTTGTATTTTACGTCATCTTCAACAAGTTTCGTAGCTCAATCGAAGTCACCTGAAGGACTGCTTTTCTCAGCAACGACGTGAACAGCATTACTCGAATTTCCTGTAAGTAGTCATTTTATAACTATGTATATTTGCAATACTTTATTCAAAAGTTGATTAAACATTGACCGTGTGTACGTGTACATAACAGTGTAGTTTTCTAAGTTAGTTAGTGGGGCAGCCATATGTACGTTAGTTTTTTTTTTTTTGGAGTGCATTAACGTTCGTACTATTTGAATCACCGTTTATTTCAACCGGCATTTGAAAGTCTAACGAGAAGTGTAACCATGATCCAGCAACTATAACTATACATGCCCAATGGAAAACGATTTTGTACAGGTTCCCCTTTGGGGTCAGTGGCTTGTCAAAAGGGAACACATCATTTATGAACTTTCAAATTACAACATTCTGTCTTGTAAAAAGCTGTCACGTTTTTGTAAAACATCATAATTACTACATGAACTCAAGTATGAGCTCTTAAATCACCACTACAAATACGCCATGGAAAAAGTATTTAAAATGGCGTGGACATAACATAGACTGGTGCATTTTAATCAGCTCCCACTATAGGGAGTCAGCCAGTTTAAGGCCTGCTCCGTTGTAAAATCATTCTAGTGCACTGAAACCTAAATCACATACAATATCGGTCAAAAGTCTGAAAACAGTAAGCTTTTTAATGTTCTAAAATAAGCTTGCTCATTAAGCTTGCATTTATATAATAAAAAAAATGCAGAAAAAAACACGCCTGTGCACGGTGGCTCTGGATGTTTCCACTGCTTCCGCTGGTCCCCCAAGGTCTGGAATCGGTCCTTCTCCACAATCTTCCTCAGGGTCCGGTCACCTCTTCTCGTTGTGCAGCGTTTTTGCCACACTTTTTCCTTCCCACAGACTTCCCACTGAGGTGCCTTGATACAGCACTCTGGGAACAGCCTATTCATTCAGAAATTTCTTTCTGTGTCTTACCCTCTCGCTTGAGGGTGTCAATGATGGCCTTCTGGACAGCAGTCAGGTCGGCAGTCTTACCCATGATTGCGGTTTTGAGTAATGAACCAGGCTGGGAGTTTGTAAAAGCCTCAGGAATCTTTTGCAGGTGTTTAGAGTTAATTAGTTTATTCAGATGATTAGGTTAATAGCTCGTTTAGAGAACCTTTTCATGATATGCTAATTTTTTGAGATAGGAATTTTGGGTTTTCATGAGCTGTATGCCAAAATCATCAGTATTAAAACAATAAAAGACCTGAAATATTTCAGTTGTTGTGCAATGAATCTAAAATATATGAAAGTTTAATTTTTATCATTACATTATGGAAAATAATGAACTTATCTTGATATTTTGCACTTATGTGATATTTGCATATCACAATATGCAAATTTTTTGAGAAGTACCTGTACTCACTTGAGTTGTTCCAAAAACTGTTTCTTGAGCTGGATCCTCCAAAACTCTCTGTTAATGTTCAGAGGTTAAAAAATTATCTTCTTGCATAGTAGTGGTTCATGGTCATCCCACAGAATGGGTATTTCTGATGGAAGTGTTTCTGTTATCGGATTAATTCTGTTGAAGTGTTAGTTCACCCAAAAAGATGTTGTCGTAATGTACTCTCCCTCAATTTGTCCCAAACCTGTACCAGTTTCTTTCCTCTGTTGCACACAAAAGATATTTTAAGTGAAGTGACGTGACATTCAGCCAAGTATTAAAGAGTGTTTGTTAACGCAGTTAAAGGTTGCCATTGACTTTGCATAGTATACTTTTTTTTTCCTACCATGGAAGTCAATGGCAACTTTCAACTGTCTGATAACCAACATTCATTAAAATATCTTTTGTGTTCAACAGAAGAAAGAAACTCGTACAGGTTTGGGACAACTTGAAGGCGAGTACATTATGACAACATCATCTTTTTGGGTGAACTATCCCTTTAATATTGATGTAAGTGTTGCTTTTATTAATTTTTTTATGGTTTAATGTTGAGTGTGACTGCAAATGGCTGGTATGCACCAGGAACAAAGTAAGATGTCATTTCTCTTACGGCTATCGTAGTCTAAAGGGGAAGTCGGGGCCTAATGGTTAGAGAGTCGGACTCCCAATCGAAAGGTTGTGAGTTCTAGTCTCGGGCCGGACGTAATTGTGGGTGGAGTGGAGTGCATGAACAGCTCTCTCTCCACCTTCAATACCACGACTTAGGTGCCCTTGAGCAAGGCATCGAACCCCCAACTGCTCCCCGGGCGCCGCAGCATAAATGGCTGCCCACTGCTCCGGGTGTGTGCACACAGTGTGTGTGTGTGTTCACTGCTCTGTGTGTGTGCATTTCGGATGGGTTAAATGCAGAGCACAAATTCTGAGTATGGGTCACCATACTTGGCTGAATGTCACTTCACTTTTTTTTTTTTTTTTTTTCTGTAATCTACTTGAATACTAAGATGGATGAAATGTTTCATAAGGTCTAATCATTTCCCTTATGGTTACTTTACAGTTTTTAATTTTTGCAATCTACTGGAATATTAAAATGGATAAAAGGTTGATTTTAGACTTTGTCTAATTTTTAATTGACAAATAAATGTAAAAAGTTTCTTTCTTTATTTGGTTTAATTATATTAATTGTAATGGGTAAATAGTGTAAAAAAATAAAAAAATAAAAAATCGAATGCAACATTTTGATAATTTATAGTCCAATATTAAGTCAAATTCATTTTTACATGTAGTAAACATGGCACATTTGTTTGGTTAAATTTCATCCAATATTTCAGTTATATCTACTCAATATTTTTTGTTTATTTGACATAGAATTACAGTTGTGGTGTTTTATAATTTTGATTATATCTAATTAATTTTATTTCTCATATAAAGTAATTCAGTTATTCAGATTTACTTAATTTTTTTACTGACAATTACTCAATTTAAACAGTATATTTGATTGATTTCACAGCTTTAAAATTTACTCAATTTTTTTGAGTGTAAAAATGTTTCACCAAAAAAATTGAGTAAATAATAGTTAAACTTTTTACAGTGTATGCAAAAACAAAGCATAAGCCTATAATCCTTGCACATCCTCTGCCCTTACAGTGGGCCAGCCCAAGGCTTTCTCCAGATAGGATGTAGATACCTTGAATTCATTACCAAAATGTTCTTTTAGTAATCTTTTGGCCAATGCATAGCCTCTGTCTGGGGCCATATGCTGGCAACTACGGACCAGATCTTTAGGCTGTCCACTTGTAAACTGCTCAAGAAAATACAAACGATCCTTTTCATTTTCAGTTTTCTTTTCAATGCCATGTTCAAACGCTCTCATAAATGCAATATACTGCAATGGGTCACCATCAAAAACTGGGATCTCTCTTTTTGGTAGAATATTAGGATTTCCTTGCTGTTGAATGAGATAAGATGTTAATTCTTCTTGTCTTTTTAAGACTTCAGTCAGTGGATCAACATGAGGAGGAAGAACATGTGACATTTGATCGACTCCCATATTGCTTTGTTGCACTTGAGCAGAATATTGGAAATCAGACTGTTAAACTGTGTGGAATATTTGTTGATTTCTCCATCCTCTCCTTTGATTCTCTGTTATGACTCGAGATGCAGAGACATCAGCTGCTCCAACTATATTTATAGGCATTGAATTCACTGGTACGTATTTATTTGCATTGGGATTAAGAACCTTCGGCCGAGAAGAATCAAACTTGAGTTTATCAGTTGTATTAATCCCACTTGATTTTGACCTTGAATGACTTGAACACTTGCTTTGATTATCAGACCTTTGCAACACAGCGACATTTGCGGTTGAAGCTGCTATTTGAGCATCCAACTCCAATTGTTCCTTTTTCTGTCTCAAATCCTCCTCCTGAGCTTCAATTGCATGCTTGGCCTTCAACGCAGCAGCTTGTGCCATAAGTGCAGCCTTTTCTGCCTCTGCTTGAATGCATGTAGATGATATAGATGAACTGCGGTGTGAGCTGCGTTTACTACGTTTAGAGGTAGCATGAGACACGTTTGAGACACTGTCTCCAGGACCAACATCACTACAAACTTCAACCACTTCAGAGCCTTTCTGACCTTTTTTCTGTATCTGATAACCATTTGTTCACCCGTTCAATTAGCTCATTATTTGGTATCATTCTGGCTTTAAACCATATTTCATGTTTTTCAGCTTCATCAACAGGTAAGATGACCAACAGTGACTCATGTGCTTCTTTAGCCTCTAAACATAACCTCGTAAACTCTTCAAAAGGCAATCGTACCTCAGGTTCATATTCTTTGTTTTCATGGATTAACCTGTTAATTGACTCAATTAGTTTCTGAGCCTTGTTTAACTTAGCCTTTCTTAATTTTTGCAAAGTGTCAAGTTTTTCCATTAAAGCCTTAGCTGTTAATTTAACAGGCCTTTTCTCTTTTTCAGACTCATTTTCAACATTAGACATGTCTTGTTTTGACTCATTAAACCCTTTAACATTCATAGACGTTTCATTTTCCATTTTACAAACAATTGTGAACAAACATACAATTCAAACACACAAACAGTGTTCGTCGGGCTTTGGCAACCAATGCATTGGAATTACGCAAATGTGTGCACACAATTTTACATGGCCATGTTAATGCTGAAACAACCTATGATCCAATCGATCAGCCCTTTAACAGCCAGATGAGCGCGCAGCGTAAATCCAACGATGAAATCAGCACGGGGAAAATATAATCCAAACGATGTTTTAACGAGATGATCCTCACATGCAGAAACACAAAGACTTTATCCAAACAGCCTCCCTCTAAGCCGTCGAAACAAACGTGTTGACTTTTACTCCAGACGATCTGTTGTTTCCAATGAAGCAGAGTTTTTGACTTTTTGTACTGGCTTTCCAATGCCGTTGCCGTTGATGATAGGAGAAAGCAATGCAGATGGACACAGCTGCATAAAAATGTCTAATTTATTCGTGAACTCATTATACATAATCTGAACTTCATGTGACTTCTCACTTATTCAAATGTACACACAAAGTCATGCCTAATGAACAGCATACAAATAAGAATACACTTTCCAAGCTACTCTGTCGTGCGTTCAAAAACTGTTTGCCTCTCAACCACCAACGCCATACACATGTTGCTCAGGTGCTCTGATTAATCCTAGCCACAGCACCACCATGTGGACAAAAACTTTACCATCCCCAAAATGGCTCCTACAATGAGTTAATGCACTGTGAACTAACATTGACAATGAACAGCTTTATTTCTATTAACTAACATTAACAAAGATGAATAAATGCTGTAACAAATGTATTGCTCACTGTTAGTTCATGTTAGTTAATACATTAACTAATGTTTAATAAATGAACCTTATTGTAAGTGTTAATGAGCCTTCATATTTCATATTTAGAGCAATTAAAATCAGTAATTGTTCAGATCAGTGTGCTTACCGTATCAGTGTGTACTGTGTGCTTGCTTCTGGCTGGTGAGAAGTTCAATGTCTGGTCGCAGACTAGTGGAAGCCAGTCTCAAAGTCTGATGCAAGTGTATCTGTGAGCTGTCCCTTGTTGGGTTCTTGGTTTGCTTCATGCGGGAAAAGGTTTGCTCACAGATGTAGGTGCTGCCAAAAACTGTGGACATCTTCATTGCATGCTGTTTGATGTTTGGGTAGGTTTCCTCTGGGAGCGCAGCATAGAGCTCTGAGCACTGGACTCTCCCTGCAGCATTTCCAGTGCATCCTTGCACTTTGCGACTGGAAATGGGACAGATGGTTCCTCAGCGCAGTAGCTTTGGGTGGCAGGGAGATGCGTGAAGTCTGTTGCACAAGCAGCACTAGTTTGACCTCAAATGCTTTGATGTGGGAATACATGCCACTGATTAGCTTTTCTTTGTCTTGGAGCTGCAAGCTAAGGTGGTTCAAGATTTCAGTCACATCAGTTAAAAACGCGAGATCCCATTTCCATTCTGGCTCGGTCAGCTCACGTACTGTTTCACATTTAGACTGCAGGAAGGTGTTGATTTTCGGGTAGCAGGTCAAAGAAACGGCAAAACTCTGCCTCGGCTTAACCATCGTAATTCTGTGTAGTACAGCACATCCTCGTAGGCAGACTCAAGCTTGGAGAGAAAGGCCTGGAACTGTCTGTGTTTCAGCCCATCTTTTTGGATGTAGTTGACACAGTGCATAACCACCTTCATGACAGATGCCCACTTCAAAACTTTGCAGCATAGTGCTTGCTGGTGAATCAGACAGTGGACTTGTAGTGGGGGGGTGAGACCTTGTTCCTCGAATTTACTGTTCAAGTGCCCTACCCTCATTGTGCCAACCATACTAGGTGCGCCATCCTGATGCTGGCCAATTTAGACAAGTATAGATCCAACTCTTCCATTGTTTTGCACACTTGGACAAAAATATCCTCTCCTGTCGTAGTACCTTTGAGACTTTTTAGAGCTGCCAGCTCCTCAGACACTTCAAAGCTTGCACTAACCCCACGAATAAAAATGAGCAGTTGTGACGCTTTCTTATTCAGCTGATGATACACGTTGTCCCCCAAATCTTTGATTCGCCTGGTCATAGTAGTTGCGGAGAGACTCACCACGTTGAGCGCATCCTACACACCGTCTCGACCACAGCAAACATGCATTCTTTAACAAAGTCCCCATCAGTACACTCTAAAACCAGATTTTGTTTCAAATAATCATCTCTAGTAGTTATTAATTATTCTTTCTTGTTTTTGTAAAAAACATTGACATTACTAAATATAAGTTTTGTGAACTTTTCAGATGAAATGTTGAATGCAGTTATTATGTTACGTAGAGATGGCTTAACATGATTAGTTTTTGCAAGGGGAGGAGCCCCGTTCAAAGTTGCTTTTAAAGAGCCACACAGATGGGAAATCAAAAATTACCTGTATTACAGTGTATGATGTAGCTGTCCATCAGTGTAAACAATGTGCAAAGTAATTAAACCAAAAAGTACACGATTTATAAAGTTATTGGCTTCTAAAGTAAGGAGTCGACTCTGAATCGCTGAAACGAGTTGTTATAGAATTCAAATATTTTGCCCATCTCTATGTACGTCACTAGGAGCACTTTGCATAAAAATCTCCGCCTACCGTCTTGACCTATGAAGTTATGTGTTTGTTTTCTCCCAAGCGTCTTATCAGTGTGCTGTCTGCAGCCTTTGTCTGCGCTGATCTTCATTTACAAACACGTCATTAAAATGAAGTGTAACAAGTGCTGCCGAAAACAGATATTCTGTGATAAAGTAATCCATATGAAAACAACGCGATGTCTGTTTTTCATGTCTCCCTCATTATATCTAATGTGACCACACCCCCGCGCTGAACGCGCTATTCAGATTCAAACTGAAGCGCGCGGCTTGAATACACACACACAGAAGAAAAAGCAGCGAGACTGTTCAAGTTTTTTATTTTACTGTTTGCTTCGCGATGAGAGGAATAAGACATAATTCACCCCAAACAGATGCTAACGCATAGTTTACCGTGGAGGTGTGTGCGGAACAACCAATCAAACCTGACTATGTTAGTTGACCAATCAGAACACAGTATGCTACCGAAAGGTGGGGTTTAAGGAAACTGAATCTTTTGAACAGCTTCGCGAACCGTTTGGGGATCTCTGAGAATTGAGGTAATTTTAAAATTATATTTTGACAAAATGACAATGTTTTTTAACCTTGGATGGATTTAAACCTATTGTACAGGACTTATAAACAGTGATAGGAAGCTTAGAATTTTCATCTTACTGGCTCTTTAAGTTTCTACTGAAGAAAAACTCAGCTTCACCTTGGCTTTTCAAAATGTAGAAAAAATGTATATAATAAGCTAGTACACCATGAATCCATTTTCCAAACCGTGTTTTTAGCTTGTCCTGAATCACTAGGGTGCACCTATAATAAGTGTTTAAAAAAAAACAGCTTACAATGTAAGGAAATGAGAAGCCACTTATGTTTTGCTGTTTAAGACATTAAAGTTTGTTCCGTCACTGCATATTAGTGCTCAGTTAATGTGTGTCAAACTATTTTTCAGAGGATATAGCATATATTGTTGACTACTGTGTGCACGTTTCTTCCACAAATGAGTTACAATTATTATCAAGTGCTTTCAAAGCTTAACATTTCTTTGGTTGACAATAATAATAATAAAAAAAAAAAGTTTTCCTTTGTTGTTTTTTTCCAATTTATTTGAAAAAATAGTTCATAGAATAAAATCTCAATATTAATGACATTACATACTATTTACATTGACATTACATAAATATAACATTTATTATTCCTTAAAAACATTTATTTGCTAATATATATATATATTTGTAGTTGTAACTTACAATAGTTATTTATGCAACCTACAGAATACTCCAAATAATAATGTGAACTTAAGACTATGCGTAAAGGCTACTTATGTACACTTGATTTGTCTACTGCATGAACTTAAAGCTCTATGTTAATACAACTAAAGCTGTTTAGTTAAAATTTTTCAAAACTTAAAAAGTTTCGTGCAACGGGTTTCCATGCTATGTTCTAGTAAAGTCAACTAATTTGGGCTAGGAGTGTAAACAGCTTTCCATGGCTAGTAGTAGGTGAGCTAGCTACCTTTTAACTAGCTTGGACAGCAGCCTGGTTGACCTGAGTTTGGCGAAGGAATACATGCTGTTGTGCAGCCAGTCCACCTTTAATGCTCCGAATCCTGTCTTCTCTTGCTTGCCCTTGCAGGCTAGTATACTCTTTGTGGTGGGTTTCATGGTGATGACACAGATTATATTCTTTGAAAACTGCCACACTTTCTTAACATATAATGCAAACTGCATGGTCCTTACACTGAACAAAAAAATAATCGTTGGTCCACTGTTCATTGAAAACTCTGACTCGGCCCGTGGGCCGTAGTTTGGTGACCCATGCTCTAGAGAGTTGGAGTTAGAGACTTCAAATTTGCTATGGTTAATGGTAAACTGTCCTCTACCAGTGTGCAGGGCGTAGCAAGCTTTTCAAAAGTGCTGGGGATGGATGTGGTTTGTTTATAAACAATAAAAACGATGAATACAGTGACAGAGAGGTACAAAATGCAGGGCTTAAAGTTCTCCGGCACCGTGACGGATTTCCAGCTTGCAGCGTTTGGCTGAAAAAAAATAATCCTACATTTAAAAAAAAAATTTAAATTGGAAAGGGGAGAAAAAAAAACAGGGGAGAGAGGAGGCAGTCGCAGCGAGCGCAGACACAGAGTGGCCAGAGAAACGGAGGAGCGACTGTAGTCAGGCATTTGTGCAAAACTGTGGAAAAACCGCAGAAAACGTGCAGGTGTTGAACACTCTCATTGGGAAAAGTGTGGGTGCGACGCCCCTGCCAGTGTGCCAACTCTAACAGCTTTCCTGCCAGCGGTTCTATGGGCTGCCACAGACTTGCGGCGGAAGAAACGGAAGAAGCGGAAGAAGAATAATAATGCCAACAGATACAATAATTAACAAAAACAATAGTCCATTTAGTGCATTTTTGATCAGAAAGGCCTCTTGGTCTGAGAAAGCTGAGAGTCCTGGAGTATAAAGTGTGAGATGATAGATGCAGTAGTGGATGAAGAACAGCGCTTCTTTGGCCCAGGAGTAGCTGCGGTGTAGATTGTCATTATATTGCTCCCTGGAGGAGGAAGACGACGATCAAGAAGCAAATGGCCAGCGGGATCAGGAGCTTGTTACAGAGTTTCCCGTCAGCACTGTTGGAATCTGGAAAAGAAACAGAATTTGGATGAATTCCTGCACCAGATGTAACTCTATCATTGACTGTCGTTACATGCGCACTAATAATGCCATCATTTCTGTAGATGTGTTACTGAGTACTTTGATTGGGTCACGGTTTCTTGGTATCTGGACTAAAATGTCTGGATTTAGGCTGGATACCAAGAAACCATGACTAAATCAGAGTACTCAATACACCCCAAATATAATGATGCTGTTTTAATGCCAATTAAGTATATAGGTGCTGGTTTATTATAATTAACATCAGCCAACACCACATTTCACAATTATTTATTATATTACAAATACATACAATTAAGGTTGCTTTAAGTATGAGTGCAATCACATCAATTAAATTGAAGTATTGTGTTTACATGGTTTAATTGCTGTGCATAATGAGTGTGCATGTAAAGCATAGTCAGACATCTGAAGAAAAATAAATAACTTGCATTTTAAATGTAGGTAGAAAACATTTTTGGATTGATACAAAATTATGAAGTATATAGTGGTTGTTTACTTTTACCTGATCTGCCCTCTGGATCACATTCTGTGGAAAATTAGAGAGAGTGAGCTTCAGTATGTGCATTGATTTACCTTTTAAACATAATAATAGTATTAAAGAATATTAAGAACAAAGAATAATTTTTCAAATAATGAACTGTTCGCTCAAACGATTCATTCACTAGAGATGTAACAATTCACTCAACTCATGATACTGATTTCACCATGCTTTTTTCACAAAATGAGATTTAAGACCAATTAGAAATAAAAAGGAGTCCTTATATTATTTCTGAGACAAAATGTTACACATTTCTTTCTGAAATTAAAATGTCAAATAAAAGAACTAAATTGAAACTTTAAAACAAACCCCAAATCAACCGAATAAAACAAAAGAAATCCCTTCATATAAACAAAATAAGTATTTGTCTGTGCTCTTTCCATTTAAATTTAGAAGAGGGGACGGCATTTTAATCATGATCCAAACAAAGATGCAGCATACATGCAACATGAGCATTTTTATATCTAAACTGGATTAAATAATTTTGAAATTTGAAGCAAGCTTTCAACTTCACGTTTTTTAACAGAAAAACATTAGAATAAACCGTTTTGGGTGAACTAGTTCTTTGAGCATGGTTAGATGGTTTGTGTCCTTACCAGGCTGTAAATCTGTTTTATTGAGCAGTATTTTAGACACCGGGTGTTCATCGTTGGCATACATTTGCAGCAAATGCATGCTTCCCTGGACACATTCTGGCACTGAACAGCGCCCTCTGTCATACAAGCTGGACACGTTATATATTCGTTCACGAACTTCTGAAAGATGAGGTTGCACGAGAACACGAACGCTGTCATGTTTCTTTAGCTCAGGTGCTCCATCACAAGGAAGAAAGCACCGGCAGTTTCCGGACGGCTCCTGTAGAGGAGCAGAACCTGAGGATATAAACGAGGTTTTTTTTACTGATCTGTTTTAAATGGAACAAAAAACACTGACATTAAAAGACTGCAGACATAAAATACTCACTGGCACAGCCACAGAAAATTATGCACAGCCAGAAAATCATCCGTTTGGCTCTGAGGAGAACAGAAAAGGGCTGATTATGTGATAGTTCTGCACTACATGATTGCTTATTTAATGAATTAAGTTTTCTGTGAGTAAATTTAGGATTTATCTCTGATGATTTGTATTTGTTGTTGCTATGAGCTCCTGGGTGTATCCTAAATAAATGAACAGGAAGAATGCCTTGAATTTCTGTAATTTAATATAGCAACTTCAACTCGCAGAAAACCCCCAGTTGCCCTTTTTTCTGTATGTATACACTTATTTTCTGGATTTTTTTTTTCCTATTCTTTGTCTTTATCTTGTTTTATAATGCGTGTCTGTTGTATGGCGAACACATTTTCAATTCTGTTTCAGAATACCAGAATATGAACGGTTTAATAAAGCTCTTACTGTTTTTAAAGACATACTACATAACCCAGAATGCATTGCGAACTGACGTCATTAATATCACGAGATGCTTAAACGTTTTCTAAGAAGAAAGTTTTCTTAGTTAGCTAATTTGTGTTTTGACACATCTAACACGTCTAAACATGTCTAAACATGCTGCCAAAATAAGAAACACACAACCAGTTTCTGAGCTATATTTAAAACATACTTACCGGTTTATTACCAATGAAGTCATGGTTGCGGCTTAAACGTGGAAGGTTTCCAACTCTAGCTAAACTCTTCACACTCGGTTTTGGTTCGGCAAGACGCAAACCGAAACTAGAATGCCAGAAAGTTAAATACAGGTACAAATAACAGTACGATTATATCAATATCCAACACGTGCGTGTGTAAGAGCATGGTCAGAGAATGTCAGGCTCTAGCGTCGCGCTCGTGATGACGTTCTTTCTTTCTTTCCTTCTGTTTATTGGCGGTTGGCAGACTAGAGCTGCGTCCGAAATCGCGTACTATGTGAGTAGGTACTACATTTAAATTAGAACGTACTTCACGACCGTTAAAAAAGTACGTTCTATATAGTATGAATACGGGTAGTTATGAATGGAGTCCGAACGTACTACATGCGCCATATTGGAAATGTCACGTGACATACGCTGTCACCAGAGCATGTCACGTGACATCATAACAGCGAAAATTTAAAGAGCCCATTCCACTGACTGCACCAACTGCGAGCGATGTTTTTAGTTCTGCTTTCTGCCTTCATCGGCGTTTCTACTCTGCTCGCGTACTGTTTTTCGCATACTATATAGTAGGGAAGTATTCGATTTCGGACGCAGCTTAGCTTTTTAGTGCATTACCGCCACCAACTGATGACGTTCTTCTTCTTCTTTGACGTTTTATGGCGGTTGGCAAATCAGCTTTAGGTGCATTTACCGCCACCTACTAGGATGGAGTGTGGAGCATTGACGGTAATGAAAACTGACTAGAAAAAGAAAGAAAAGAAAAATAGGTAACTAACCTATGTGGTAATTCTTTAAATCCTATTAATGACCTCTTTATCTTTGAGATACTTAATTATTCTGTGAAACATGTCTATATCCACATCTTTATTTAAATGCTCTGAAGTGAGATCTGATTTGTTTCTATATTAATTGGTTCTATAAGTTGTAATCTTTCCTTATCATATCCTTTACATTTTATTAAAATATGTTCAACTGTTTCAGGAAGATCACATTTTACACAAAGTCCAGACTCATGTTTACCTATTATAAATAAAGATTGGTTAAGTGTAGTGTGTCCAATTCTAAGGCGAGATATTATGTGCTCTTCCTTTCTATTCCCACAAATTCTCCTTTCATTCCCAACTGTTCTTTGAATATTATATAAATGCCGTCCTTTATTCTCACCATCCCATTTAATTTGCCACATATCTTTTAATGCTTTTTTAATTAGCCCTTTTATTTCTAATTTACTCATTGGACTATTAAATTCTATGTCTGGACGTTTTAATGCTTTTTTCGCTATCGATCCACCACTTCATTACCTTCTATCCCTATATGTGCAGGTATCCATACAAAATAAACAATTGTTTTTGATTGTATTCTGAATGAAATCTGTAAAATGTGGGAATAACCATGGAGGTGTTACTGGCAACACAACGGTAATGCAAACATCACAATTACTTATTCCAATTTCATGTGCCTCATTACTTGCTTTCCATGCAAAACTATTTCTATTTACATATTCATGTTCCTAACAGTCTTCTAATACTTTTTTGACTGGATGTATTTCCGAATGCCCTTTTACAGTAGTCCAGTATACTAGTTTCAGCTTCATCCTGCGAAGCTCCAGTGGCATCTCATTCATTTCAACCTGTAAAGCTGGTGCAGGAGAAGTTTTAAATGCTCCACAGCATAATTGCAATGTCTGGTTTTGTATTATATTTACCTTATTTTACAGAGATGCTGAGGCTGTTTCATAAATCATACTCCCATAATCTAATGTAGATCTTATAAATGCACAGTATATTCTTTTTAGAGACTTTCTATCAGCTCCCTAATCTAATCCTGCTAAACACCTCAGTACATTTATTCCTCTTTTACATTTATCTACAATCTGTTGAATGTGTTTTGCAAATGTTATCCTTGAATCCAACCAAATACCTAAAAATCTAAATTCAGATACTTGCTCTAGCTTTTGTTCATACAATTTTAACTTAACAACTGGTGTTTTCTTCTTTTTTGAAAAACATATTATTTTAGTCTTTTCCACTGAAATACCCAGTTCCTTGCCCACATTTCAACTTCTGTAATAGCATTCTGCATGCTTTTTTCTACATACAACAAATTTCTACCTCTTTTCCATAAAGCCCCGTCGTCTGCATATAAAGACTTTCCAATCCCTGGTCCAATGGTATTAAAAATATAATTTACCATTATGTTGAACAATATAGGGCTGCACACACTACCTTGTGGGGTACCATTTCCAATTGCATATTTCTTTGAATACGAAGACCCTATCCTTACTTGAATGGTCCTATCAATTAAGAAATCCTTTATCCAATTATACATTCTAACATTAATATTCATTTTATTCAATTTAATTAAAAGTCATGATGACGTTCTCTTCCTCTTCTTGTAATAAATGGCTCTTCACTCTTATGAGCATTAAATCCACACACCGTGTGTTGTTACCTATATACTATTACCTATATCCTACAACATCTAGTGTACACGACGAAATGAAATGCGAGTTTAGTAGAATTACAACTTGCTTAGATTCCCCATTCGACCTTCTTTTTTTAATGCCAAAACATTTAACAAGCACATAACCACCTCAAAAACAATAGAGGACAAAATACAAAAAGATAATACAGTATACAAGATAGAAACTGAAATAATAATAATTCTAAAAGAGAAACTAATATATATAATAAACCAGAATGGGAAAATGATACAAAGTTAAACACTGAAAGCAATTTTTGACTTTTGAATGATTTTTGGTTTTTGTGCACATCAAAGATAAAACGTAAGAATTAAAATGAACCAGAAAAATTGACAGGGTTCTTACCCAAAATTGTACACTTAGAGTAAACATTACCTAACCCTTGGAGTTATAATAAAATAAAATAATGTCAAAAGTATTAATACATATTCTAACATATGTTTTATCTGAGAAATAGGTACAAAACTCTTAAAAAAAAGAAGAAAAAAAACCTTCCAGTTAACATTGTACCCATCCATTTAAAAGAAGACACTTGAATTGATTTTCTGATTTCGCATAAATCAGCTTTATTTCACATAAAGCAAAATCTCTTCTATTGATATATAATTATTAGGCCTATATATAGAAACAGGATTAAAGGTTTGCTTCCTTTCAATTAAGTTTTTATTTATGAGTGGCATTAAACGGCTTGAAAGATCAAAGACATTTTTTATATAACTCCAACTGGATTCATCTGAAAGAAGAAAGTCATATACACCTAGTTTTTATATGTATTATTGAATATGGTCTAGATCAGCTTAAAAAAAAGTGCATAACAAAGCCCTTCGTGTGTACAAAAGAATGGGAAACTACATTTGCCACATTCGCTATTCATTTACTAACTGCTTGATTCCTTTAAAAAAAAAAAAAAACTAACACTAGCTTGCTCTATTCTTTTTCCATTTTTTTTTTAATGACATTATTTAAAACCCCATGCTACGTGCACTGTGTTTAAGCTAGCTGAGACTTGTTATAGCACTTATATATCATTGCTCTTTAGTTGATTTTGATTGATCTCATTTGTAAGTCACTTTGGATAAAAGCATCTGCTAAATGACTGAAATGTAAAAACAGGCCGAACAAATATCTAATCAAATTGCACATATATTTATTATTCATCAAAGTATAATACTTAATATCACTATTGCAAATAATTTTCCATCAAATGTGTTGCATTGTTGCTATATATATATATATAATTAACAGCTTCTTCTGCCTTGTCTTTTTGCAGAGAAAAAACACGGTGGACTTAAATATTTAATAAATGAATATTTGACACTGTTTTTCACATTAATGCATTTTCACATCAAAGGAATGCAATTTTAAACATTCCATGGAATGATTTTGAAACAATTCATTAAAAAAAGCCATAAAAACAGGAAATATATAAAATAAGCATATAAAGAGGCAGTATGCTTTATATAGGGAGAACTGGGTAGCAGAAAGCAGAGAAAGGCATAAAAGCAATACATTTGATATGCAATCATAACAGAGGTGTCCCTTGCATTCATCAAGCATGTGATCAGCTAGAGACCACGCCCCCAGCACTCATTATTAAAAATATATATTTTAGCAAATAAAAAGATATATATTTTTTTGTAAAAATAAATACTCTCCTGTAAAAAATAAATAATCATGACAATAATATTATAATAAATTACTATAATATATTTTAGTAAAGTATATAGGATTGTTACTATTATTAAAGTACCTGCCAAAAGTTTGGAAACATTACAATTATTAATGATTTTGAAATGACTATCTTCTGCCCATCAAAGATGAATTCATTTTTCCAAAAAAAGTGAAATATATTATAAAAAAAAGTTTTCAATTTTAATGCATTATAAAATGTAAAGTTATTCCTGTGAGGCAAAGCAAAATTTTCTTCATCATTACTCCAGTTTTCAGTGTCACGTGATCTTTTAGAAATTATTACAATTTATTTGACTAGAGAAATATTTCTGATTATTATCAATGTTGAAAACACTTTTGCGGTTTCATATTTTGTTGGGAAATTATACACTATTTCAGGATTTTTTAATAAATATAAAGTTTAATGAACAGCATTTATTTAATATATTAAATTCGTTAATGCATTTAGTAAATAGAAATAATTTTAAATGCCTTCACTCACTTTTTGTCACTTTCATGCGTGATGAATAAAATTATTAATTTCTCTCTTTTTTAAATCTTATACAAATGTTTGAGTGGTAATCATTGTTTCCACAAAAATATTAAGCAGCAAAACGGTTTTTAACATTGATAATAATCAGAAATGTTTCTCGAGCAGAAAATCTGAGTGATCTCTGTAGACCATGTGACACTGAACCTCTCCTTGTAAACAACAACAGATTTACAAACGTTTCTAATGACGAATGTTGTGTTCCCAACTCAAAACAGTAATGTTACTGTAACAGCAGACATGGACCGCGTCACACTACCGTTGGGAATTTTATGACAGCTCTACCAATCTCAGATTCTCACAATCATTCATAAAAAGTCCCCGGGTCGAGTAACACGTTTCAACTTGGATCTATGCGAATCACATGGCTTGTCTCTCAGAGGCGCAAATGCAAATCCGTATCCCTGAAAAATCACATCGCTGATTCATGGCTGGTTATAATAGTAAAGATTAGCATAGATTTGGCTCTGGAGTACTGCTGTGTTTGTACAGTATGCGTCGTCATCTTGGTCCCTCAAGGTAGAAGATGGAAAAACAAAACGGACAGCAGAGTCAGGAGTTTGTTTCCCAAATTCCCAACAGCACCATCTGGATCTGGAAAAGAACAGGCATGAAATTCTGCACCAAAATCCTGCTCATTCAACACCATTCTTGATCACATTTACATGCACACCAACAATGCCATCATTTCACTATGCTTTTACCACCCTAAAGCATAAAAACAATAATGCTTAAATCTCATGATATAAACATTACAAAGGGTGCATGTAAAAATACTTCTCACTTTATAATAATAATAAAAATAACTTCAGTTTTAAATGTAGGTAGAAGCCTTGTTGGTAACACTTTAGAATAAGGTTCCATTAGTTAATGTTAGTTAACTACTTTCGTTAGCATGAACTAAGCAAGAACAATCCTTCTACAGCATTTATAAGTCTTAGTTCATGTTAATTTCAACATTTACTAATGCATTATTTAAATCAAAAGTTGTGCTTGTTAACATTAGTTAATGCACTGTGAATTACCATGAACTAACAATGAATAACTGTATTTTCATTAACTAACATTAACGAAGATGAATAAATACAGTAATAAATGTATTATTCATTGTTTGTCCATGTTAATTAATACATTAACTAACATTAACTAATGGAACCTTATTCTAAAGTGTTACCGACTTGTTTTATGATTGCAAAAAGACGGGGTGTTAAGCAGTTGTTTATTTCTCTCACCTGATATGTGCTCTGGACTGCAGTCTGTGGAGAATTAGAGAGAACCGATCAATAACTCACATTAAAGAAACATTAGAGCATAATGAGAATGAGTAAACATTCAGTTGTTGGTGAACTAGTTCTTTATGCATGGGTTGGATGGTTAGAGTCCTTACCAGGCTGTAAATTGGGTTCATCAACAAGTTTTTGAGACACGGTCTCGTCACCAAAGGTATATATTTCCAGTGTATACAGTGAGTCTCTCTGGAAACAACCTTGCACTGAACACCGTTCTCCATCACACAAACTGGACACATTGTACACTCTGTCCGAATCTGTTAGTAAAGGAGGAATTATAGAAATGATGACGCTCTCATGTTTCTTCAGCACAGGTGCTTCATCACAAGACAGTGAACACTGGACACACGTCTGCGGTACAGAAGCACATCCTGAGGAGATAAACAATGGATTACTGACATGTTTTCATTCATAAACACTGAGATTAAAAACACTGCAGACATGAAATACTCACGTGCACAGACAATGATGCACGGCAGTAAAATCAGGGGTTTGACCCTGAGGAGAAGAGAAGAGAAAAGTGCTGATTGTGTGATAGATGTGCACTACATGATCACTTTAAACAGTGCTGCTGTGTGCAAATGAATGCATATTCAATAAGACACCTCATTTGCATAACATTTCAGAGTCCTGTTACACAGACAAGATGTTTGCAGATCTAAATGTGATTTATGAACTGGGGAAGTATGGTGAATTCAATTAATACACTTGTAAATCTGTACATCTGTTATATTAATTACAGGGTTTTTTTCTCCATATTTCTCTTTATGTATAAGGTGCATTATTATAATGTTCTGTTTTTCTTAGTGTTATAATTCCTATGCATGTGTGCACTATCACGTGATAAATTACGTTCTTTTATTTTCAATACTGTACCAACTTTTAACTCTTTAAACAGCATTACCCCAGAAAGAATTGCGCAATCACCTCGAGAGATGGCTAACAAAAATTAGCTTACGTTATGAACTTTGCGTTTTGGATGTCTAAATATAAATAAACGTTTTGTCAAAACTTGACGCAATCATAAACACTGCTCTGAGCTGTAATTAAATCATACTCACGGGTTAAACCGCGATGCCATGTTCAGGAGCCGGTGCGCGTGAACCCGGAAGTCCTCTGATTCAAGTTTACAATGGGTTTTGATTCAGAAAAACTGCTGAAGATTGTCGTAATTTTGTGTGAACGAAACCCAAGACAGAATTAAAAATAATAATAAAAAAATAACTTTCCAGTTTAAAGCTCTAGAGACTTAACCGGGGCTCAGTCGCTCAACAGTCTATGCTCAACACGTGTGACTGTATAGAGGCACGAGTCACGAGGTGATGATTGTCCTGCAGTCCAGGGGTGGGGAATCGGGAGAATTCCCGGTGGGCCGCTTCACTTTTGGTAGAATTGTTTTATTTTATTTTTTACATTTGTCACGTTAGTGAGTCTATCTTCACTTAAATAACACACGTCCCGCATTCTGTCACCGCAGTCTCTGCATGGGTTGTACCATGTGAGGGAGTTTTTTTTTAGCGTTTTCTCCGCTAGTAGGCCACTGCTGGCGCCTGCTGATAGTAAAGGTATGTGTCAGGGAGGATGAATGGGAAGAGCCAGGATGAAGAAAAGAAAGGCATTGGAGGAGGATGCTGCTAAATGTGCCAAGCTTACCGATTTTTATAACAGGTAAAAAGGACTATAATTAGCAAAGTAATTAATCAGCTAATAGCCTACTTTTGTCAACCTCTTCACATTCAGAAGCAAAATATAAAATCTAATTAAAATATTAGCCTTTTGTGTATAACCCAATACATGGCGATCCATAGACTTTGCAAATATCCTTCAATTTAGATTAGATTCAACTTTATTGTCATTATGCAGAGTACAAGTACAGAGCTAATGAAATGCAGTTAGCATCTAACCAGAAGTGCAAGAATATAGTGTTATATATATATATACATAAAAGTGCAGAGTAAGTAAAGCTTATGATATACAGAATGTACAGTGGAGTTGCTATATACAATATTGATCAGAGTATATACAGAATATAAATATGAATGTAATGTAGGGATTGTATGTACATTATGAACAGAGCAAAGAAGGATTATATATACATTATGAATAGCAGGAACTTGAGAACAGTAATAATAAATACAGTTGAATGAGTGTGCAAAATTATTGTTTAACAATTATATGCAAAATAACAGTAGTGCAATTATATTTTTTGTAGAATAGTTTACTGTGCTTGTACAGTAACAGCTTTAGACAGTTTATAGTGTAATGGATTTAACCATGTGCAGTCTGTGCAAAATATGAGTGCAATACATGTCTGTAAAGTACTGTGACCAGTGCAGTAAAAGAGCAGGTGCAGGTTAGATTGGTGGTGTGGCGTTCAGGAGTGTCACAGCCTCAGGAAAGAAGCTCTTCCTGAGGCTGCTAGTGCGAGAGCGTAGGCTCCTGTAACGCCTGCCGGATGGAAGGAGGGTGAAAGGTCCATGGTTAGGGTGAGAGGCATCCTTGATGATGTTTCTTGCCCTGCCCAGACAGCGCTTCTGATAAATGTTCTCGATGGATGTTAACTGGGTGCCAGTGATCTGTTGAGCAGTTTTCACCACCCGCTGGAGTGCTTTGCGGTCAGATGCAGAGATATTGCTGTACCACACTGAGATGCAGTTTGTGAGTATGCTCTCAATGGTACAGCGGTAGAATTCAGCAAGGATCCTGGGACTGAGGTGAACTTTTTTAAGGCTCCGTAAGAAGTAAAGGCACCAGGGTGGAGGTGTTTAGGGACCAGATGAGGTCATCTGAGATGTGGATGCCAAGGAATTTGAAACTCGACACACGCTCCACTACAGCTCCCTTGATGTAGATGGGTGTGTGTGCATGATTCCTAGTCCGCCTGAAGTCCACAATGATCTCCTTAGTCTTCTGGGTGTTTAGTTCCAGGTTGTTGGTGGCACACCACACAGCCAGGTGCTGCACCTCATCCCTGTAGGCAGACTCATCGTCATCCTTGATCAGACCTACCACGGTGGTGCCATCTGCAAATTTGATTATGGTATTGGAGCCATAAACAGGAACGCAGTCATGGGTGAATAGGGAGTACAGGAGAGGGCTAAGTACGCAGCCCTGTGGCACTCCAGTGTTCAGGGTGATGATGGAGGAGGAGAGGTTATCTAACTTAACAGACTGAGGTCTGTTAGTCAGAAAATCTAGAATCCAGTTGCAGATGGGTGTGCTGATTCCAAGATGGCTGAGCTTGGAGATCAGCTTGGAGGGGATTACCGTATTAAATGCAGAACTATGAACAGCAATCTCACATGTGTGTTCTGACTGTCCAGGTGGGTGAGGGCAGAGTGAAGTGCTGTTGAGATGGCGTCCTCAGTTGACCTATTGTTGCGATAGGCAAATTGGAATGGGTCTAATGTAGCAGGGAGACAGGATTTTAAGTGGGATGCGACCAGTTTCTCAAAGCACTTGGCAATGATGGGGGTGAGTGCAACAGGACGGAAGTCGTTAGGGACCGAGGCAGTGGAGTGCTTCAGTACAGGCACGATGGTGGAGGTTTTGAAGCAAGTGGGGACAGTTGTTTGGGCCAGGGACAGATTGAAAATGTCCGTGAAGACCTCTGCCAGCTGCTCCGCACAGGCTTTAAGCACACGACCAGGTATACCGTCAGGGCCAGCTGCTTTCTGTCCATTCACTTTACGCAGAGTGGAGTAAACATCTGATGTGGAGAGTGTGAGAGGCAGTTCACTGGGTTGATGCTCAGCTTTGAGTGAGATCTCCTTATTTTTATCAAAGCGAGCATAAAAGTGATTGAGCTCGTCTGGGAGGGAGGCAGAGCTGGAGGGGGGCACAGAGTTAGGTAGTTTGTAGTCTGTGATAGATTGTATGCCTTGCCACATACGCCGGGGGTCTGAAGAATTGAAGTGTTCTTCAATCCTCTGTTTATGTGTGAGTTTGGCCTGGCAGATACCCTTCCTCAGGTTGGCTTTGGCTGAGCTGTAAGCCTCCCGGTCTCCAGACCTAAAGGCTGCATCTCTTGCTTTGAGCAGGAGGCGAATCTCTCTGTTCATCCAGGGCTTCTGATTGGGGAAAATTTTAATTTTTTTGATTGTGGTCACTCTGCTTACACATCTGTTGATGTGCTCCAGGACAGAGTTTGTGTAAGTGTCAATGTTAATCTGAGAGTTTGTGGTGGCCTGGGCAGCAAAAAAATGTAATATCGATAACCAATGTTGAGAGTAACGCATTACAAAAGTGATGCATTACAGTAACGTATTATTTTTACTGTAAGACAGTAGTGTTAAGGCATCACTAATCAATGTTCAGTAATATTTTACTATTCTACGCTTGCGTTACAACACACCTTTATCCTAAAATGTAATTGTTCAAAGGAAAGAATAAAGAAAAAAGACATTAACAAATCAAAGACGCAGCAAATAAGTTACATTTCCTATTTGTGGTCAGTCAATAGCTGCGTGTGTATGTTGTACACGTTTGGAAATAAAGATTAAACGACAGCTTCTGATATATTTATTTAGCGATTTTTTTTTTTTATTCATCTCTCTCTCGCCGATGTAACTCTGTATTGTGTGACGTAGTCCAGTGAAGGCGTGTTTAGGGCGGGGTTTACAGGAGTGTGTGAGGATACTGTCATGACACAGAATGATCTCGTCCTCTGTGCTCGAGGTCCGAGGCTATTAGCTCCGTCCGGCTCGCTGTTAGCCTCGGCTCACACTGGACAGTGGAATGGATGTATGCGCATTTTGTCATTTCACAATAGCATTTGACATTAGAGTTTACATATAGTCATGTTGTGTGTAATATAATTAGACCCAATCAATTCACAGATATTGCCAGATAATCACTTTACCTCTACCACACTTGACTTGGATCGTTTGTGATTCTGCTGTCATCCTTTCTAGCAATAGCATTGTCTTAAGCCTTCACTTTGCTAATTATAAGCAATATTGTTAGTAGTCTGGATAGCCCACAGTCATTATGCTTCATATACTCCTCTACTGGAGGTAGAATGCTCTGCAGTACATTTTGACATTTCACAATGTTAAGTACTTCTGTAGTTATTTTGGTGAAAGTAACTCAAAAGTAATACTGGAGTCATGTAATGCATTACAATTCTGAGACAGTAATATTGTAAAGGAAGGAATTACTTTTAAATGTCAGTAACAACCTATAATGTTTTACAGTTTGGAAGTAACTTGCACAAACCTTAAGCTTGATCTGCTGTTTACGAAGCTCATTGAGTCAGGACAAATTGGAGGCTTCATGTCAATGTGCACAGAGAAGGAAATCCACGTCTATAAGCAACGACACGGTTATAGATAAAGTGTCTGAAACCAGTGCACTGCTGATGCTGTTGTTGCTATTCGCTATTTTACCATAAACTGTGCTGTGACTTGAACTGTATTTATTTTTTTTTTTCAATATTCCTCTTTGTGGAACAGTGGGATACATTTCAAATGCTTTATTTATTTATTTATTTCTGCTTTTGTTAATTTATCAACCTATAATTTATGAGACCGTTATCATATCGTCCATAAATTACCCTAGAACTTGTGCTGCACCACACGGTGAAATGAAGCAGATTTACTACAGGACTCCGCGAGAATCAATGAACAGATGAGTTCCGCTCGATGACGTCACGTAACGGCCGCTGCAGGGGGTCACGTGACTGATGTGAAGCAGCACTGAGGTGGAACTGTCACTTCTTCGTTCCGCGTTTGCGTTCACAGTTTAAAACATGGCAACGTTTAAAGCGAATTCGATGTGTTTTGTGCTGTTTGTCGTGTTTGGCGCTGCGCTTGGAATTCTGGGAAATAGAGATACATTTCGACGCAAGGTAAGAATGTAGCATTGATAGACAAAACAATGAAACTATGAAACTAACTTCATTCCGGTGCAATACAAAAATACAAATACATCATGGAATATCATAGAATTCATCATAGAAGAACATTTTCACGCTTCGATGTTTGATCTAGTCTTTGGACATGTGTTTATGTGTTGTTATTAGTCTTAAAATAATAATAAATGTACAATTTTCTTGTATATATTGAGGCTCATACCTAGCAATAAGTATCATTGGTTGTAATCCAACAACTACTGTTTGATAGCCATAAATATTTACCATGGTACATATCTAAAACAACCACAACATTACTATAGTATTGTGTCTAAATCACTGTTTTACTCCCAGTGTACATTTAGGTTGATTTGTGTCTGTGCTGCTGGTCGTCAGGTTCCTCTGTGTGTGTTTGAAAGGTTTGAACAGAACTAGATTATCTTTCAGTGTAATTAGTGACATTAACCTGTGTTGTATAAACATTTTAGAGTAATTATTTATGTGTACTGATGTTTCAAAACCCATAACCTGCATCATATTTTATAATTCTAGTATTCTACACTCATTATAATGTAAAATAATGTATATTGATGACTTATGATGATGAGTCATTCATTTGAACTGATTCATATAAGTGATTCAGTCAAACTGATTCACTTCGCTCTATACAGCTGACAAGCAATAAATACACTTTAATCCAAATGTGAGAAACTGTTGTGAGTTTATGCTCTAAAGGTTCGTCTGTAACTCAGATTGTGCTCTAAAGACTGGTCTGTGGTCGTCTCTCTCGTGATGTCAGGTGTCTGTGGAGCTGAATCCCGGTCTGTCTCCTCCGTCGGTTCTTCCTGCTGGAGTGGGTCTGGTTCATGTGCGAGGCCTGGGGCTCAATGACACGCTGCACTTCTTGCTGTGTAACGCTGGAGCTCCTGCGCTGCTGATGGTGCACACGAACAGCACTCGGTCAGCAGTGAAGGTGAACTGGCCTGAGTTCATCAACAGCAGTTCACCCAGCAGCCTGAAGGTGGAGCCGGAGAGCAGTGTGCAGTACAGAAGTGCACTAGTGTTCACCAGAGTGAGTGTGAAACTGTGGCCCAAATCACACTCTATACACTGTGTATTTATGCACAGCCATACAGTGTATGAATTTAATAGTTATTTTGTCATTAATAATCAGAGTCTGATAGCCCCGCCCCCTTCGTTGCATAATTAAAGCTGCAACAGTTGAGTGCATCAAGTGTCCAGCATTTTATATAAGTGCATCATCTGGATATTTTAAATGCACTATTTATTTCTACACTTTTATTCAGTGTGAGCACACTACTGGAGCAGAAAAAGCAGTTTTAAGTCTCTGGGGTATATTTGTGGCAATAGCCAAAAATACATTGTATGTGTCAAAACTATCCATTTTCATTTTATGCTAAAAATCAGTAGGATATTAAGTAAAGATCATGTTCCATGAAGATATTTAGTAAATTCCTACAGTAAATATATAAAAATGTAATTTTTGATTAGTAGTATGCATTGCTAAGAACTTCATTTGAACATCTTTAATTAAAGATGATTTTCTCAATATTAAGATTTTTTTTTTGCTCCCTCAGATTCCAGATTTTCAAAAGCTTAATCTTGTTTATCTGATTCATAAATATGCCTTCACAGACAGAAAGATGACGGATCGTAATGAGAACATGATCTCTGCTGTGTGTGTTTGTCAGGTGTGGGAGTATGATGATATTAATAACACCGCAGACCCCCAGCAGACAGCACAGTCCAGCTTTTACCCTCCATACGAGCTGCAGAACTTCCTCTGGTCGCTGAACGTCAGTGTTAACCAGACGGATGTGACAGTAACGCTGTGCGGCCGAGAGAAAACAGAGAGCTTCGTCAACGGCTCCCTCTGTCTGCAGGTCAGCAGAACTACAGGAGCTGACTTATTACATTAAAACATGTAATGTACAGTAAGTGTGTGATATCTGTCCTCAGTTCTCAGCGTTTGAGTCGGAGGGTCGTGATGAAGTCTGGCCGAGTCTCCTTCACAACGCGAACTCCTCGCAGCTGCGCGTGTGGCTGCACGACGTCACGCCGCGAGGAAACGGCTCCAGATTCGCTCTTGAGTTTCAGTCTGTCGGAGAATCAGGGTTCGAGGGACGAGTGGACGTCCACAGCTCTATAGATGATGAGTACACACCCTCCATCTTTAAGGTGAAATCTAGCAAACATAGATATTAGCGGTGTAACAAAACACTAATGTCACGATTCGGTTTGATAAATGATACTCTACAATATACATTGCTTAGAATTAATTTGAACAACTTTAAAGATGGTTTTCTAAATGTTTAGATTTTTTGGCATCCTCAAATTCCAGATTTTGAAATAGTTGTATCTCAGACAAATACTGAATGAAGCGTTCCGCGTGAGTGATTTACATGTTAAGTCAATCCAAAACGCAAATAGACATCCTGCGGCACGATTTGCGTAAATGACGCAGCACAAATTGAGCGTCATTGTCGTTTTGACCCGTATAACGTGTGTAATGCGCAAAAATTATAATTTTGGTTGCTCTATTAGTACTCCCATGATGCAGATTCATCTCTGTTGTGAAGTGTTTCACGCGTGAAATAAGCTAATTTTATGAGAATTAAGAGAGTAAACTTAAAATGTTCAAGCGTCCAACTATGTGCGAACAGCGTGATTTGAACGCAAAAAAAAAAATTTTTGTTTGTTTTTTGTTTTATATTACAAACGTACATAAAACACATTCACATATGAGGCTTTAATCAGTCCAGCATTGATCTGAACAAGGTCAATCATCTGATTTCGAACTTGTAAAATAATAAAAATGCTGGTAAAACTTTACTTAAAGTCTTTCTATATGAAAGTAGTCTGAATGCAGTTATTGTGCTTTGTAGTGCGCTTTACAATGATCTCATGAGAAATTGCATAAAACATTATAATATTATAATCTATTCATCATTAAACCTTTAAAAAATATATAATGCATTAAAACATGATCAACACCCTAAAAAAATATTATAATGCATTATTGTTATATATTTTTTAACCTTTCATTTATTTTTTTAATGGTAAGATTAGTGTTCATTATACGTAAAGGCTTTAAATGTTACCAAAATGTTTAGCTATTGTTAAAATAACATTATAAAGTGGAGAGTTCCGATGCTTGATTCTGATTGGCTGAGCCACATTCGAAGCTGTTGTGAATGACTCTACAATGTAACAAACACCTTTGTTTACTTCTGTGTGTTGCTCGGCGACCACTTTGTAGCAACCACAACTGTTTCTGAGGAGCTGCATTGTTTGGTGAAATAATACTGTGGCTTCTTATAGCTTACTGCTTTGGATAAAAGTGTAAATACATGAGTATAAATGTGAAATCTGGAGTTAACTGAGTTGAGTTG
Source organism: Carassius gibelio (assembly GCF_023724105.1). Classification (NCBI taxonomy): domain Eukaryota; kingdom Metazoa; phylum Chordata; class Actinopteri; order Cypriniformes; family Cyprinidae; genus Carassius; species Carassius gibelio. Next base: position 35,965,863 of record NC_068414.1, read on the forward strand.
ATTGCTGTGAGTGTTTTAATCGAGTGTTTGTCTGTCAGGTGTCTCAGTGGGTGTCGTCTCGGGTGAACAGCAGTGGTGTTGTGGGTTATAATCAGTGGAAACCCGTGGCGTATCGTAAACCTCGGCCGGTGTTTGAGGACGCCACACCGTGCAAACACTCCCATCTCGTGTCACTGAACCACATCCCTCGGTCCGGTCTGGTCCAGGCTTATTTCACAGGCCATCCTCACACACACGGCCTGAACATCAGCTTCGGCATCGCTAAAGACCCTGTGTTTTACAGCAACTCCAAATACATCACCTGGTGAGACACACTGCCACAGCACTGATGCATTAACATGTAAAAAACTAAACAAGGTTTGGAATTTTACTGTTGTTCTGCAAAATAAGAAATACAGTAATAATGAAAATTACAACAGCTCTGTTAATACATTTATTATAACATTCACACCGTGTTCAAATTAGGATCTGTGATATTTTGTTATGTTTTAAAGAAGTTTCTTCTGCTCAGCAAACCTGCATTTATTTGTACAGTAAAAATACATGCCTGATTCAAGAAGGGGTCTCGGAAACGGCCATAACATATTATTTTACTGGTTTATTAATTTTAAGTTAAATTGTGCAATGTTGGTATAGTGTGTGCTAGAAAGTTAAAAACATTTAGTATTAAGAAAATATTTTTAAATCGTTGTTTGGTTATAGATTTTTTTTTCTTTGAAAAGCAAGACAAAACCGTAAAAAGCCCATATGCAATGATGAAAGAAAATGGCAAAATATAATAAAAATAATTGTTTAGCTTCAACCAAGAATTATCATAAAATGTAATAAAATATTTATAATATTTGTAATATTATGTGAATATTTTCTGATATTATTAATATTAAACATGCTCTTCATTTTAAATGAATATAAGATTGTATTTTTTTCTATATTTGCATATTAGTATCTGTTAAAACATTTTGAATATTAAAAAAGTTTGGTTATGATTTTTTATATATATTTAAAATATTTAAATTATTCTTGTATATTTTTATTTGAAGATATGTAGGCTATTAAATAAATGTTTTTAATCTTTTTTTCTTCCTATGCACCCCTCTTCTGTCATCAGTCAATCAAACAGATAGCCCCGCCCCCAAACTCCCTGATTGGTTGAGTCAGAATGTTCAGAAAGCATCAAAAATAAAAGAGACTCTGAACATTGACACTGTGGAAATTGTAATGTACTCTACCTACAGCTTTAGAGCGTATTAAATGAACTCTGAGTGTGTGTTTGGTCTGTTCGAGTAATGTTTGTGTGAATTGCTTTGCTCTCAGGACTGTGTTAGTGGGCTTGGGCGAGCCTCCGGCCGATTCGTTCTCCGCATTAATCATCATCATCATCACCGTGGGACTTGCTACTCCTCTGGCCATCATTATTGTGGGTGGAGTGTTTGTTTGGATCCGCAAGAGGATGTCACACTCATCCGGCTACGAGCCAATTAACTGAGACCTTATGCTAAAAGCCCCTCCCCCAAATGCAGCCACCTGCCAATCAGTGATGAGGTTACTGACGAGTGGATAAGGGATTTCAATATAACTATAAATTTGAAGTTTTGATTTAAATGTTACATACTTTTTTACACCTTTATACTTGAATCTCATTCTAATCAATCGATCACAGATCAAAACTAATTTATTATTTGATTGTTTTGTTTTTATGCCATCATTTTTTATACTTGATGTTTGTTTGTGCCAAAATCCTGCTTGTAAAATCGATTTAATTGACCAGATTGATGACAGCTGCACATATTTTAAAGATTTAAAACATTGTTTTCTCTTTAATTCTGAAATCTATGCAAATGCTTCCATATTTAATGGAAACTGCACTGTTCTCCCTCGGTTCAGTTTGTTTAGTTGTGATGTTTTTAACAGAACTGTGATTCACAGGAGAGTTCATGCTGAAGGCGTTTTATAAACGTTCATTTGCACCATGAAGAAATCCTCCTTTCGTTGTTGTTTTTGCCTTTAGTTACTTATCAAAATGTAAATATAGATTCTTTTCACTATATAAATGTGTTCAACACTGTGGACTGATGTCTTGTGCATCATTTAATTATAAACACAAAAAAACATTATATACAAGTGGAAACCGACTCTAGACACAAGACTGTATTATGATATAAAAAATGAGTAAATGAGGAATATGACATAAATCAGTGAAATATCAGCATGACAAAAACAGCAGCATGATGTCACTGCATTGTGTTATCTTTACAGGGTCTTATAACAGTTTTTAATATTCAGTAAACTAATTATACTAAAGTGTCACTTTATTACACATCTTTTGGATTATTAAAAAATAACACCCATTCACTGCCATTATAATGTGTATGTGTGTGTGTGTGTGTGTGTGTGTCCAACAATTAATCACCATTGATTACATCCAAAATAAAAGTTTTGCATAATTTGTGAATGTACACACACAGTATATTTGAAAAATATATAGTATATATACTTACATTTATATTGTATATAAATTTAATTAATATATGAAAAAAATATATACATTTAAGACACACGTATATTATATAAACAAAAACTTATTGTGGATGCGATTAAATGCAATCGTTAACACTAATGCACACAAGCAGGCTGATATTTGCCTTTTATTGCTTATCACACACAAAGTATTCTACAGTTATAAAATTGATTATTAATATAAAAATTCTTAAACTTAACATACGTAAAATCTCTATTATTGTAGAATAAAGTATACATTATGTAAAATATTTTGTGTAAAATAAGCACCTGAATCTGAGAATGAAAGTACAACTCTTGTTTCTAACTCCGTTGAGAAGATTAAATAAATGTTTAATGTTATAAGATATCCATTTAAAGTAAAGACGCGTACGTTTTCGCACAATTTAGCTGTGCATGTTAAAAAATATATAAATCAGTTTTCAAATGTCAGACGTTAGCTGATAAAAGTTACAATTTCCTGCACAAAAAAAAATAAAAAGGGGCATTCCGCCTGTGCAGAACTAGAGCAGAACACGCACTTGTACTATCTGTATTAGCGTGTATACTGTTCAGCTGATATGACACGAAACTAGCATATAATTAGTAGACTTTTAAGATACAGGAAATGTATTTTTTGTTTTCACAACAAGACAGCTATTCTGAAACTCTTGTTTATTAGCGCTGCACATGTGCGCCGGACAGGCGCGGTGAAACCAAACTAACTCATCGCCGAGTGACAGCTCCATCAGCCAATCACAACGCTCCGTGCGCTGTGACAGCCAATCAGAGTGCGGGATTGACAGAGGGACGCGCGCACACAAGCGGAAGTTTGTCTGTGTCGCCGCTGTGTGTTTTCAGGACGCAATATGAGAAATATCTTGCTTATTTTGACTGAACTGATACTTAAAATGTTTTAATATCTGAAGGGCATCATGAGCGGTACGTGTAGGGAGATTATTACACTCCAGCTGGGGCATTATTCCAACTTTATCGGGACGCACTGGTGGAATTTACAGGTGAGTTTGATTAATAGCGAATGTATTCGGTTTATTTACTGCTACATGCGTGACGAATCAATTTATCAGATCAGTGGATCAGTGATAAACGAGCTGTCAGCTTCCATAAAAAAGATTATCTGTCTGTCTGTCCGTCCGTCTGTCTGTCTGTTTGTTTGTTAGAAAAGTAACAATAGATTCTACAGTAAAACTATGGTACATTACCATTAGAAATCACTGGCGCGAAATCAAGAGGATAAATAATCTTACAGTTTCTAGATTAAATATAAATCTCAAGAGATCCTGAATTCATATTTTATGATTTTATAACAATAACAAAACGTTCAAAACTAAAGACTTTCAGTTACCAACACAGTAACCTCAATACAACTTCAGTTCAGATGTCTGATCTTTAATAATGTTCTCAATATGTTCTTTATACAGCGTTCATCGAACATTTCTCTTCGAGTTGGACGTTTCTTCAAATGTATCTTTTAAATGTTGCAATTGTTTCAGAACGTTCACATTTCGAAGTAACGTTCCAAATATATTCGTAAAATAACAAAAGTGGATCTTCCAATAACAGTTATGAAATTAATCTCCAACATTAGTGATTAAAATCCAGTATATTTTATAAACATGTACAGTTAAATAAGCACACATTTGATTAATATGATGATTTGGAAGAAATCTGTTATATTGGTATTAAATTTGATGATATGGTGTTTCCGTTATCTTTGCTAATATAGTTTTTAGTAATGTTTTAAATTTGTTTGTATTTACATTTTAGCTTAAATTTTTTTTAATTTTGTGTGTGTTTATGTGGGGGGGGGGGTCTGTATAATTTTTAGAATTAATTTAATCTAAGTATGTCAAAATAGTTTTTATTAGTGCTGTCAAATGATTGCCAAAATAAAAAAATTTGTTTACATTATATATGTGTGTTTATTGTATGTATGTGTGTGTGTATATATATATATATATATATATATATATATATATATATATATATATATATATATATATATATAATCCACACCCATACAGTACATATTTTGAAAATATTTACGTGTAGATATTTATATTTATAATCAAAATTATCATATATAAATATATTTAATATAAACATAACATATTGTTCTGTATATACATACGTGTGTGTGTGTGGAAATATACACCGTACACACACAGATAACGCTTTTATTTCACGATTAATCGCGATAAATCAATTGGACTTCATCTTACTTTTACATAACACAAACATCTAAAACCTTCAAAAATAGAAAGTTAGCAGAATGTGTGTTTGTTAGCTAGGAAGATTGACTGTAATAATAAAACTGAGTATTATGATCAAGTGTTCGCACAATCTCCTGATGTAACTGTCATGCAACATGGAAATACTCTAATCTTCACTGAAGTGCATTGATGTGTCATGTAGATTTGTTGAGTATATAAGTGCGGAGATTTAATGAGTGTGTTGTAGGCGTCTGGTCTGATCTCTGTGTGTGTGTGTGTGTGTGTGTAGGATGCGGCGCTGGTTTATGACTGCGATGCGCCGCTCGGAGAGCTGCAAAGCGACATGTTGTTCAGAGAGGGTCTTACTCTCGGTGGACACGTCACATACACACCTCGACTCATCGCCATGGACCTCAAAGGTGAATCACACACACACACACACACACACACACGCATGACCCTGGATCCTACGGGTTTCATCCTTCATCAGACTCGGGAAATCTCAGTATATAACGGCAGAAGAATAGAATTAAAATAGAAATCTAGATGTAGATTTCTAGTGCTATTATTGTTTGTTTTAATAATATTTTAAAATAGTTTTATTATTATATTATCTGTTTTCATTATAATTTAAGCTAAAGCTATAGAAATTATATCCTTTTTATTTTTAATATTTAATTTAAATATGTCTATATATTTTTTATATGAGTTTTGTTGTTATTTTAGTACTTAAAGTTAAAACTGATTTTTAGATTTCATTTTATTTCAATTAACATTTATTTTATTTCAAGCAACTAATTTTTTGGCCTTTATTTTTAGTTTTCAATAATAAAATCCCTTGCACAAACATTTAAACCGCTTTGTGATTAAATTACTAAAAATAATTCATTAATTATGTCATTGCATTTTTCGATGCATGCTTGGAATTGAATTTAAGATGAAATCAATGCAATCCATAAACAGAGCATTATTTAGAAATGTTTTTGTGCGTATGGACACTTTACTGTCACACATCTGAGTGTGATCTGGTGTTGTTGATGTGTGTGTAATGTGTTGATATCCTCAGGAAGTCTCCAGACGCTGAGGAAGGAGGGCAGTCTGTATGGCACAGAGAAGGAGAACAGCACATTTACGTGGTATGACCCTGATCCTGATCCTGATCCTGGTCTGTTCAGGTTTCTCTGCATCTCTGCTGTGTTTCAGTCTGTTCTCTGCTCTCAGGGAAGGACAGGTCATGACCCATAAAGAAAGCCCTCCCACCAAGAACGCCTTCCTACAGGAGCTGGACAGTCTGGACGTGAGTGTGACTGTGATAATGAGGATCTGAGAGAGGGACGCACGCGTCTGAACACTGTCTGTCTGTGTGTGTTTGTGTGTCTAGACGGGAGGTTTACTAGCAGAGCCGGACTTCTTCTGTTCTTCCTCTGCTGTGGCTCACTGCTCCGGTACGACTGACAGACTTTATATCACCCTGATTTACATCTCTATTCATGGAGATCACTCACATTTATAAGTGTTTAGCAGATGCATTCTTCCCAAATGGGTTGCGTTGTGTTATCAGTTCATGCGTTCCCTTGGAATCGATCCGTTGATCTTGATGTGAGGTTATTATTTACAGCTAAAACTTGAATAAAAATATGGTTACGTCAAACAAATTGAACAATAATTGAAATAAAACATATGCAAATGTAATATTTTAATTCAGGTAGTTACCAAAACAGCATTTCTGATTTTTATTTATTTATTTTTTTTTATCTTGAAGTACTAAATAAACAAACAAAAAAAATGTATAGACCTGTAAAAAAAGAAAAAGAAAAAATTGATACAAATTACAAAAATACACGACAAAATTACTAAAACTTTACCTTAAATTGTAGTGAAACCAGAAAATATCAAAATAAACTCTAATACAACTGAACTAAATATAATACATTTTGAATAAAATATACTAAAATTATTAGGTTATGTAATCAATTTGTCTATTAGGTTATTATTATTATTATTAAATATTAGTGTAGTATAGGCTTCTAAAATAAAAATGTAAAATACTATGCAAATATTAGAATTATATTAAAATAACAAAGAATTGAACAATTCATCAATGCACTTTATTTTTCTAAAGAACAGCACAGTGCATTGTCTTAAATTCATTAAATTAGATAATATAAAGGGATATTAAAGATGAAATCAAAAGTTTCATTTATAACTTGCTTCTGACATCAACAATCTCTATTTTATTTTTTTAACCATCTAAAGCCAAAATTATCTTTCATCTTGCATTTAATTTTCTCAGTTACTATCACACCTCACTCAGAAATGTTAACTTTTTTTTAAATAATGAAAATGTAATTCAAACCTTTGCCTGTGTTTTTCGACTATTCTGTATTATATTGATTCTGTATTATGATTATTCTGCATTACTCTAAGTGTAGCTATTATTCTTTGAGCAGACGCAGTAAATCAAGCGTGAAATATTGTGCGTGTGTGACTCTTAAAGTGAGCAGCGCGGGAGCGGGAGTTGCCATGGAGACGGTGAACAGCAGACTGGAGCGGATGCAGAGATCCTATTGGCTGGAGGGGAGTGTGAGGGTGTGGTCAGACTTCCTGAGGATCCACCTTCATCCGCGCACCGTGTCCATCATCAACCAGTACAACCACGACGGGTGAGTCTCACAGTCCAGTACTCACAGGGTGCTCTGGATATATGATGATGAGTGTGTGATGAACCGCTGTGTTGTGTTGTGTGTGTGTGTGCAGCGAGTCGGAGCGTCTGGAGGCGTTCGGGCAGGGCGAGGCGCTCTTACGGGGCTCAGTGCTGGAGGATCTGGAGGACCGGCTGCATTTTTTCGTGGAGGAGTGCGATTATCTGCAGGTAAACCACGGATCACAAACACATCGCCGGGAATCTCTGGAAACCTCAGGGATGTGTCCCGGTCCTGTAGGTTTCTAAGCCCGTTTGAGTCGCATTTGTGACAAACGTTCTCTTTTGAAATGGAGATGGAAAGGAAAACTGTTATTTCAGTGCTTTGCATCAGTTTTCTGAATGTTTGTGTTGATGGAGGAAGCAACACTTTTCAAGTGAACACCGAGTGTTTTTGTGAGCGAATGCATTAATTCTCAGAGGAATGCAAAGGTTTTCTAGCAAACAAAGTTTCTCGGGGAACGCCAAAGATTTCCAAATTATTTTTTTCTTAGTGGAAGACTAATGTCAATTTTTTTTTTTTTATAATTTTGTCACATATTTGATGTCATATTTCGACTTTTTATTTAATTTGAGTGTTTTTTGTCATAACTTAGAGTCTTGTGTCATAATTTGGACTTTTTATATAATTTCAATTTGACTGTCATAAATGTGACTTTTTATTAAAAAGGTTGGACTTTTTATGTCAGTTGCAACTTGATTTCAACATTTCATTTAATAATTTCAATATTTTATGTCATGATTTTGACTTGCTTTATCAAAACTTTTTATATCAATTTTAATTAATTTGTCATAATTTTGACTTTCTGTGTCATAATTGCAACTTTTTATATTAAAATGTTTACTTTTTTATATCTTAATGTTGACCTTCTTTCATAATTTTCAATTTTTACTTTTTATATTATAGTTTTGATGTTTTAATTCATAATTTCAACTTGGCATGTCATAATATTGACCTAGTATATTATGATTTTGACTACCGGTATTTATGCCGTAATTTTGATTTGTGTCAGTATCAAGAATTTGTGTTTAATGATATCAGCATTAAAGTCACAATTTCAAAATTTTTTCTCATAATTCTGACTTGAGAAAGTTTGCTTATTCTTATATATCAGAAGTAAGCTTCCATAGTCTTCCTTAGTTTTTAAATAATGTGTGTATGTATGTATTATACTCTATTCTATATAATAATCTTTTATGTTCGCATACATTCAAATGTAAAGCGTGCCTCTGTTCTCTCCTGCTCAGGGTTTTCAGGTGTTGTGTGATCTGGCTGATGGTTTCTCAGGCTTGGGGTCAAAGGTCACGGAGCTGTTGCAGGACTCTTACGGGGGGCGTGGCCTCCTCACCTGGGGCGTGGCACCTGTCAATCACCCAGAAACGGTGAGATCATTCAAGCGTTCCTGCTTTCGTTCACTATCACTTCATCTGTGGCTAAATCAGTGTTGTCTTCTGATGACAGAGCTCTATAAAGGACTTGTACCACATGATGAACTGTGCGCTAGGAACACTCCAGATGGCCAATCACAGCTCGTTCTTCTGCCCTTTGACCCTGAGAGGCGGGTTAATGAGACGCCCACCTCCACCCACAGCTTTCCCGCTGCTCAACTGTGACGTAAATACTCTGATGATTCAGTCTTTAGTTTATATACTTCTTGACTTAGTTCATGCCCCTTCCTGTCTTTCCTACCGATACCGATAATATTCTTGCATTTTCTGTCCAAATCCGATATTCTGTTTATACTATTGTGTTTATCGTTGCATCCCTTCTCTCCACTGATGCTCTGTGTATTTGAGCATGCTTTCCGTGGTTATTTCATGATGTGTTTGTCCGTCTCTCTCAGCCGATGCTGTGGTATCACTCCAGCTCGGTCCTGGCTCTGGCGCTGGACTGTATGACGTCCTCGTACAGACTGAGACAGAACAGCGCACCCATGTGGCAGCTTTCAGACGCTCTGGCCGTCTCGGGAAGGAAGGTCGGTATAACCGCCGCACTGTTAAAATGACTGTGAATTTAACGGTAAAGGACTGTAAAATTGCTACAGTAAAAACCTCTAAAATGGTTAACAGAACGTTCCCCTACTATATTAAGGGTAAAACTGTATTGGACATTACATGTTATTTCACAGCAGTATACCGTTTTTATAAGTGGGGGGAAATAAAAATTACCTTGAATTTAACGGTAAAAGACTGTAAAATTGCTGTGGTAAAAAAAAAAAACATTTAAATGGTAAACAGTAAATTCCCTACTATATACAGTGGAAAAACTGTATTGGACATTACATGTTATTTTACGGCAGTATACTGTTTTTTTAAATCTGAAAACCTAAACAGTAAAAAATGACCTTGATTTTAACGGTAAAAGACTGTAAAAAAATTTATTTTACATTAAATTAATTTAAATGGTTAATTCCCCTACTATATACAGTGAAAAACTATATTTGCCATTAGATGTAAATTTTATGGTAGTATACTATTTTTGAAGTGGAAAAAGAACAATGTAAAAAATGGCTGTGAATTTAACGGTAAAAAACCTGTAAAAATGCTACAGTAAAAACCTGTTTAATGGTAAGTTCCCCTACTATATGCGGTGAAAAACGGTATTGGACTTCACATGTTATTTTACGATAGTATACCTTTTTTTTTTTTTGCAAGAGAAAAAAAATGTATTATTTACAGTGAATAACCGTAAATTGACAAATTAGATTTTTTTTCTTTTTTTTTAATAATAGAGTTCTCCTTATTTTTTCTTATCTGTTGTTTTCATTAAGGTTGTGTGTTACATTTAATGTTGTTAAATTAATGTAAATTGCATTATGATTAGATTCATGTGTGTTACCATGATGGTGTTTGTGTTAATAATTTAATTCAGTAATTTATTAAATATTTTACAATATATAGCCTATAACGTACAATATATAGCCTATACCTATAGTTATAATTAAAAAAAAAAAAATTTCATCAAAGTTGTAAACAAGTGTAAATATAACAATTCATTTACAAGAAAACATAAAATTTTTGTCAAATAAGGTGGAGGTTTGCTGCATGAATAACAAAAGAATTAATAAAATAAATGAATTCTGCTGTACTATAGTGATATTTCTTTCTTTCGTAATTCATTTAAACTGAACTTTTATTTTGGTAGGCTTTAGCAAAGACTGCTTGTTTTTCTGTGTTTCTCTCATGATAGTTTAATTTTCTTTCCACATCATGGAAATCATGGGGTCTTGTTTTGCAGGTTGTTTCCGCGTACAGCTCTGTCCCATTTCCCATGATGCACGGCGGCTGTCTCCCAGACGCTCTGGATGCGTTAGGTGATGTTTTGCCCTGGAGACCCATATCAGCGTGTCCCGAGCTCGGAGACGGGCGCTGTTTCGGCCAGTCAGTGACTCTCAGAGGTTTAGACGGACAGAGTTTAGTCAGGTCAGACCAACTACTCATTACAGCTGCAGCTTGACTGATTCTCCTTGTTGAAGAGCATCGTTTTCAAAGCAGTGTGTTTATTATCGTTTAGGAAGTACCAATAAATAAACTAAAAATAAATGTAAAAAATATAATGATAAAAATAGTCATAAAACCACACTGTGAATATTGTCTGATATTAGTATTATTCGTTGCAGTCCGTTGCTCCCCGGCACAGAGCCGCCCAGCTCCCTGCACTACGAGCGCTCGGGAGAGGATGTTCTGACCGCATACATCAGATCACATTACCCATCAACACCACTGTGAGTCACACACACACACACTCTCTCACTGTTACAGCACTGCACTGATCTTCAGCTCTGAGACGTCATGCCGTATCTCTCGCTCTCTGTGTGTGTGTGTGTGTGTGCAGGGCGGTTCAGCTGCTGTCCAGCGCCAGTAAAGTGACCCCTCCGTTCCCCCAGATCTTCAGTCCGGCTCTGACTCCGCAGGGTTTCCTCCAGAACCAGAGCGCTGCTGATTACAGTGAGTGTCGCTCTATAACCATCAGCTCCTGTGGAGCACAGTATTCCACTGCAAGCCACACCCACATGTTGAGAGCGACGCCCACATCTCAACATCCAATCAGCAAGTCCGGCCCTATATTAGCTTTTCTTCTTCAATAATCCATTTCACTCAGATGTACATCACAACACAGAAGAAATCATCAGTTTCTACTGCCATTTCATCACAACTTTTATTATTTACTATTAGTTTTTATAATTATAGTGTTCCTGTGGTTCAGTGGTAGAGCATTGTGTTAGCAGCACAAGGTTGTGGGTTCGATTCCCAGGGAACACATGTTAGATAAAAATTGATAGCCTGAATGCACTGTAAGTAGCTGTGGATAGAAGCGTCTGCTAAATGCATCGAGATGAAACCAAATAAGTGATTTATTTTGTTTCGAAGTCCGCATATTTTACGCAACTTTTTCGTTAAGATGCATTAAAAAATTCACAGTGCATGGGAGGAAAGAGAACTAATTTAATTTGTTAAATATTTTTAATAATGCATTAATCATTAAATTAATAGATAATTGATTAGTAATTGTCCAGTAATACTAATAGTAGATGCATATGTTTCGGGTTCATTTAGCAGATGCTTTTCTCCAAAGCGACTTGTTTTTGGAATAGAACTTGTTTTTGCTCTTGAATCCTCCGAGTGGTTTCTGTTTGCTATATAACAGGCGGCTGATTTACTGATAATCAGTGATATAACAGTATTGTGTTTGTCTCGTGAGTGTTGGCGGAGCGGTTTTCTTCATGTGTTGGTCGTGTCTCTCAGCTTCCTGTCAGCCGGTGGCTGGTCTTCCTGTGCTGACGTGTCTTCAGTCCAGTCCTGCTGTGGGTCTCCAGCTGTCTGAGCTCCAGAAAGCCTGTTCTGCGCTGGATCTGTGTCGAGTGTCCGCCAGCTTCCTGACACACGGCCCCGAGCCGGCCGAGATCTCCGAGTCCATGGAGCAGCTCCGCAGCCTCGCACAATGCTACCGCCTCGACCTCTCCCGCTCTTCATCTGACGAGGATGAGGATGATGATGACTAGGAGACTCCAGCGGACTCTTCCTCACGCTGACGCCGCGGCTCAGAGCATGCTGCCTCCGGGAATGATGGGATAGCAGCTCACTGAACACACCCTTCAGAAACAGCTGGAGCATAATGAAGAGAGATGAAGAAGAGCAGACTGTGAGCAGGAGACGTGGTGGCTTTCTCACATTTGTTCATGTCTGTGTTTATGTAAACCTCATTGAACCTGCTTCCCAATTAAAGATCAATATAAATGTGTGTGTATATATATCAAGAGTTCAGATGCAAAAGCCTCTAAGTGCCATTTGAAACTGTCTTCTAAAATGAGTTTTATAAGGCTTTACCAGGCACAAAATAACATTTATTGCATGATAAAAATGCTAATTTTAGAAGAAATTTTGAAAAGACACTTAAAGGCTATTGTATCTAAAAAAATAATAATAATAACCTCATAAAATGTACTTCTATATAGTGACAGCACAGTAGTCAGCATTTGAAGTGGATCAAATAAAGTTCAAGTTGTCCTTAAACGAACACTTTTAGGTTTGAAGGCAAATTAGATGAATGATTTTAATCCACTTCAAGTGTTGACTAGTGTATATACACATCATATATGTATACACGCAATATATATGAAATTGGGTTATTGAATTGTTAGTGAATTGTAGGTCTGCTATACCCTTCAAGAAAGTTAACGGTTATTATTTAAAATGGACATTGACCTTCATCAGCTACTGAATACATGTTTCATGAAATCATTTTATTGTTTGTTTGTTTTATTCTTTGCTTTAATCTGAATGAAATATAAACCTTTCAAATTACGTGGGACTAGTTTATTTTTCAAAATCAAATGAGTTCACAAACTTTATTGATATTTACTGATCTCTCTCATCTCTTGGAGTCTCATTTCTTCTTTTTTTCATAGATGGCGCTGTTGAGAAATAAGAAAGCTACTAAGGAACTTAAAGGAATAGTTCATTCGAAAATGAAAGTTGTTAATTCTGGCATTTACTTATTCTTCAAGTTAGAATGGAGGGAAAAAACAATGGAAGTCAATGGCAACGACAACCAGCCTTCGTCAAAACATCTACTTCTAATATCAACTGCAGAAATAAAGTGATACAGTGCATGTTTGGATTCGGAACAACTTGCGGAAATAAGTGATGCCTGAATTTAAATTTTCATATTGGTCAAAATTAGATATTTGTGATTAAGCATTTTGTAACATTGAAGTTATATCAGGTTTGTAGATCAGATTTGAAAGTCTCTTTTGTTTGTTTGTGCAAGAATTATATTGGCCGAAATACTAGAGTGCTGTGAAATGAGTTGATGTGCATATGGTTCAGTGTAGGTTGCTCCTTTAATATGCAATTGCAATATGGAAGAGTGTGAAGTGTCCTACATGCCAAGTTCAAATACCAATTAAAAATAAAGAAAATTGGAAAGTACTAAAGATTTTGAATACTAATTAATGTATGTTAAGTATTTAACTGTTAAAGAGTTAGTTGTGTATGCTAAACATGGCCAATATGGAAGGCCAAAAGGGTCAAAAACACGTGAATTTTTACGCAACATATTAAAAATCAGTTTCAACGGGTCAGTGTCATTGGCTGCTGAGGACTTGGGTCAAACCACTTCTGTGAGTTTAGGCGGGTGTACCATTCATAGTCTAGGAAACCACCATTTAACATGCTACAGATCAGCTTATTCAGACTAATTATTTTGTATTTCTTTTCTTTTTTTTTCGTATAGCCTATAAAAATAATATATTTTAATTGCAGTTTTATGAAATGTATATTTTTACCACTCATGCCTTTTTGTAAATAAACACATTAGCGGACATTCTAGCTTTAATAGTGATCGAACTTAAAGGGTTAGTAACTAATCTGTTTTATGGATGGTAACTGTAAAATTATTACTGAAATTATTATTAGTTACAGTACTAATTAGTGCAAAAGTAATATTATTACAATGACTCAATTACTATTAACTAGTTACTGCTCAACTCTGACTTTCAGTGAAAGAAAAAATTCATTTGTACATTTCTCCTGCTGAAAAATAACTGATAAAAATGTAAGAAAATTGAGTGCTCAAGAGAAATTTTTCATATCCGTCTTATTTAACATTCAAAATCTCAGGACATAAATAAGGTAAGTTAAGGTGCATCAAATTTTGTGTTGATAGTATAAAGTATCTGAAAGTTACAGTATTTTGTGACGATTTTGTTTAGCTCTTGACTGCCCAAAGGATTTTTAAATACTGTTGTTTTCTGAGTGCCATACACAAAAATAACGACTTGTAACACCACGAATGTAGCCAGGATAGTCAAAAAGTATAGTCTGATAGAAATTTTAATGGTAATTTTTGCATTTGAATATTCTCATGCTGGGAAATAGGTCAATTAAGTGTGATCAAGGGAAATTTTTCATGTTCGTATTTGACCATTTCAGATGATATATGACATGACTATCTGAGCTGTTTGAGGTTTCAGACATATTACAGTACATGGAACAAATACACGGGTACACTCCGGTTTAGAAGATGTAAGCAGCACTGGTTATGTGTTGATCAAAATGATTGGGTGCATTCAAAGACTGAATTTCTGAAAGTTTTAAAAGATACATAATTATAGATGGATTGTTTTGATTTTGGACTAATTTCAGTCGTGAGAATCAGAGCATGTTTCATGAAATAATAAAGGCATAAAGCCATGAGAATATTGCAGCGTGTGCGCATTTGGAGTTTTATGTCTTATAATTTCATGAAGAATATCTTCAGATCTAAATGACAGATTATTGTATGATTGGGCTCATTTTAATCGAGAGAATTTTCTGAAAATAATGACGATTCTGAAAATTCTGCCTCATTGCACCTGCTTTCATGTGTCACAGCTCTATGAACTAAATCTTTCGATCTGATCAAAGAATCTATGCATGTTTGGTGAAGTTAGGATGTAAAATTGAACGGGACCGAAACCTAGTAGAGGGAAGATTGTGATGCTAGAGAGTGTGGCCAGCTGGTTTAGCCAAGGCCAAAGATCAAGAAGGCCAAACTACAGGAGTTGGACATCCGAGGGGCATGTGACTGCACTGAAGGATAGTCCATAAGACATTGAGCCATGAGATGTACAGTTTTCATTTATCTTGAGATGTTTTACGTTTGATTTTCAGCTCAGTGTAACACTTTAAGCACCAACACTTTTCAGTAAGTTACCGTTCTTATAGAATTGGGTTTCAAATAAAGAACTTTATGTTGACCAGTTAATAATTTAGGCTACAAGTCAATATTGACTATATGGACAGCGATAAAAAAAAAAAAAAACGAACTTGTAAAACTGCGGTGTTAAATGCAAGTTGGTCGAAAATTTGCGCACACCTTCCTTTTTTTTTTTTTTTTTTTTTACTTTAGGCGCACCAGTGCAGAAAATCTAGAACCCTGTTGTTTTATTCTAATCTATGAGACCTTTCAGATGTATGCCATGTTCACACTTTTATGGTAGTGTAACAGAGTTATTTTGTTTATATTATTTTCACTCAAAATCTCACCTTTTCTATTAAATATAAATTATTTTATCTGTTATTTTATTGTTATAAGTTAATATGTATATGATCTTCAAGATTTGTTCAGCAATGTCACTTTAATACTTGTTCCTGCACAAGCGTGCATGCTTTGCTCGCTCAGTTCACTTCCTTCTGAGCTGAGAGAAGTTTGTCTCTTGCTTTGTCAAGGCATTAAGTCGTAATGTTGCTTTTATTTGATGATATATTCTGATTTAAAGCTGTTTCTGGCTTTGCTAAACATACCATGTATGTGGGATAATTAAATCGTATTTGTGAATGTTATCTGTTTCTGATGCAGAAAAGTTAGTTCATGCATTCATGACCTCTAGACTGGACTATTGTAATGCACTTCTAGGTGGTTGTCCTGCTTCTTCAATAAACAAGCTACAGGTAGTCCAAAATATAGTGGCTAGAGTCCTTACCAGGTCAATAAAATATGATCATATTACCCCAATTTTACAGTCTCTGCACTGGCTACCTATTAAGTTCTGTATCAGTTACAAATTATCATTACTTACCTATAAGGCCCTAAATGGTTTAGCTCCTGCGTACCTAACTAGCCTTCTACCACACTTTTTTCACATTTGGCTCCCAAACTCTGGAATATCCTTCCTGATAATGGTCGGGAGTTCAGACACACTCTCTCTGTTTAAATCTAGATTAAAAACACATCTCTTTAGCCAAGCTCTAATTAATTTTACTTGGTTGGAACATCAGCTATGCTAATTATGTCTCTATTTGTTTCTAACTAGGATTTACACAAGCTCCAGTCTGGATCCCTAACCCTGAAACAACATACAGAACTAACAAATATTGCTAAGTTTGATTTCATCATATAATAATTGCTGATAATAGTGTTCATCATCTGGTTGACTACGTCTTGTATAAAGTTTTCCGAGAATCTCTGTCATATGCACATAAACTGACAGTCTCCACTGATAAACTACTACTAAATATTGTGAAAATGTAATTTTCTGTAAAGCTGCTTTGCAATTATATGTATTGTAAAAAGGGTCTTCCCCTACCCCTACCACTCCAACCAAAAGAGATTTGAGACATCCCTACCCATTCACTTGAACACGCGAAAATTAGGAGTAGGGGAAGGGCTAAGGGGTAGAATTGGGATTGGGCCTAAGTGTTTATATATGGACTATTTTAAAGCTAAGGACTTACCCAGTACCTGCGTGACTTGTCATAGAAATTTCTGTGTGTGCATATGAAGTGTGATCTCCCATCTGTGTGCCAGTATTGTGCAAGTGTGTTTCGATATAGCCAGCGTATTAAAGGGATAGCTCCAAAAATAACAATGTGATGTTTATCTGCTTACCTCCAAGATATAGGTGACTTTGTTTCTTCAGTAGAACACAAATTATGATTTTTAGCTTCAGGCGTTGCAGGCTCTCCGCCGTATTATGCATGGCAACGGTAAAAAAACCTATGAGCGTAAAAAAACATGCACAGACAAATCCAAATTCAACCCTGAGGCTTGTGATGATACATCGATGTGTAAAGAAGATGGATCAGTCAAATGATCAGTCTGTGCAAGAAACTGAACAGTATTTATATTGTTTACCTCTGATTCACGCAATGTTTGAACCGTACGAACTCTTGTGAACGCACGTTCACAGCAGCAGACGCCCGAGACGCTTCTTGCTTTATGTTGGATCGCAGACTAATAAGTGCATTACCACCACCTTTCTCTCAGATGGTTTCTCAGAGGTTTTTTCTCAATTCTGTCAAAAATTGAGTTTTTGTTCCTTGCTGCTGTCGCCTCTGGCTTGCTTAGTTGACAGCGATATTGTTGACTTGATTGTACAGATACTATTTGTACTGAACTGAACTGGATGATAAATCACTGTCAATGATGAACTGACTTTAACTGAAAATTGATTGTTTACTGTTGTCTTTTTGCATTATTACACATTATTTTCCTATTTTATCCTGTAAAGCTGCTTTGACACTGTATTTTTTAAATGTTACAGACACATTACACATAATACATGGAAAATACATTTGCAAATGAACTTTGCTTTCCATTTGAAATTTGGCAGTCACCAACAGTATTGCAAGAAAATTCTGTCTTTAATTATTCACCCTGGTCTGAAAGATCTTACGGGTTTGTAACGAGATGAAGGTGAGTAATAAATGACAGAATTTCATTTCATTTTTGGGGAGTCTTTACTTAATATAGGACATTATTAAATGATTTTAAATTCTCTTTTTTAAAATTGTAATTGTCAATGTCATTTCACTGTGTATTTAAATAGTTAAACATGTCAAAATATAATAGTTAAAACAGACAGACATGTCGTTCAGAACAAATTTTCTTATTTATTGCAACTGTATTTCTGTGGTTTTTGCATTTGCTGAAATAAAAAAAGAAAAAGAAAAAGAAAAGTGCATTCTAAATAAACTGTATTCTTACTTATGTATTAACCCATGAGAATTATGAGAATAATTTATTATGAGAATAACCCAGCAAGAAAAACCCAGAAACACAAAAATGCAAACACATAAATGTTAACGTGATTATATCTTGGGTTTTTTCAACAAGATGTATTAAAATGTGTAAACCATGATGCTGGGTTACTTTAACGCAGTAGGGGTGTGCCCGAAGCCGAATACCTTATTGAGGCAATCGAGACTCAGTAGCAGTAGTGCTAGAAATGTTAGGCATTGTTTGGGACACCAGTTTGGCTAAAGTTAAAAAAGCAGTAAAGTTGGGGCTAGAAGACAAACATCAATCTCACATGTTTTTTTTATGGATGCATTACAGAAACATTTATAGTTCATTGTTCCTCGTGCTCATTTCTCATAAATGGCAGCAGTCGTCAGTTGGGCTATTTCATAGCAGCACCAATGCGAACAAGAAAAAAGTTTTGTCAGAAGAAAATAGTGAACATGTCTGTATCAGTGGTTCCCATCCTAGAGCCTATAACCTAATGATCTGAAGAAGGTGTGTTTGATTAAGGAGACGTTGATCTAGGAATGTGGTTGGGAACCCCTGATCTGTATGAACATGTTAGCACACAACTGGCTTTTCTCTCGAGTTCGTGAGAGCATGCACATGAGTTATGAGTAGTAAAGAGGGAAAAATGTATGATTATTTTAATTTGAAAAGTACATATAAAATAGTTTATAAAATAAAATGTATTTATAGTGATTGAAAGTTGACTAAAATGCAATGACCTTTCGTCGACTAAAACTTGACGAAAACTAGATAAAAACTATGAAAGACTCAAATGACTAAAATGTGACTAAGACTATTAAGCATTTTTGTCTCAAGACTAAGACTAAATCAAAAATGGCTGCCAAAATGAACACTGATACTGATCATCCACCTTTTCCTGCTAATATTGTTTTCATTTGGTTTCATACAGGTGTCTGATGTTGATGCAGTCTGGGCACTAGTATCTGTTGGCTTGCTGACTATCACTGACGATGAAATACTTCCCCAAATCTTCTCTGCCTTGACCCTGCATCTACTGCCATCATATTTCAGGGTAGTACTGCAAAGAACAGTCTCAGGGGTCAACCCAATTGTTGCACTTTCTTGTTGCAACAGAGAGCCTGTTGTTCTCGTGTGTGATTTTCTGGTTGTTAGTTCTATCTCTAAACTGAATATCCTCAACTCTGTAGAGGACACTTTCATGAGCTCTTACACTCTGCAGACTGCACCTTTGAGAAAACTCACGAGTCGCTCCGAACAGTCATCCTGGTTTGTATCCGCCGGTGGCCCTTCAACATCCCACGGAGAAAGCAAAGGAGAAAATGAGGCAACCATGGAGGATACATTGTAAAATTGAAAGCTCATCAGCTGGCTTGCTTTCCCTCTGACTCTTCCCATGAGTTTTTTATGGTGGCTTCGTCCCGGTGGCTTCGTCCTGTTCTCCCCCATCATGTTCATCACGAAATCCTGGATAAAGGTTGGTGATCTCACTCCTTTCTCAGATCTGGTCCCTGCTGACTGTTAATTGTTTAACTCTCCCTGTCTGAGTGGACAAGGGGGTGGGATAGTAACAATTTTATATAATTCTCTCTCTGCATGCTGTCCTTTGGTCCCTATAACTGCCTTTTCCAGTTTTGAAGCTCGGGCTCTTCAATTAGACTGGTCCGGTTTGTTTAGGGGTGATTTACTGCCTTCCTCACTATACTCTCTACTAAGGATTTTCTTTTAAATTCTGCCTGGCTCAAGTTTGTAAATGCTAGTGCCCCCCTTAAGCCTCATGAACACAAACAAAAATCTGAACTGTGGCAAAACTCTGATAGCTGTCTTCTAAGACAACACTGTAGAAAGGCAGATTGTACAGTAAACGAGATGCCTTCGGACCTATTAAATTCCAGGCACTGAAGGAGGGGATTGACAAGCTCAAACCCTCATTTTGTTCTGACGACATTATCCACCCGAGATTCTTAAAATGTATCCTTGATTCAATTGGTCAAGGTTTGGTGTCTCTTAACCAGCTCTGTCCCTGTTTTAAAGTGGCTACTGGCTACAGTCACTCCCTGCTCAAAAAGCCTTCACTGGATTCTTCTGTTCTATAAAACGTTATGCCAATTTCTGCCTTATTCATTTCTAAGGTATTGGAGAAAATTGTGCTGGGTCAACTTCAACATTTTTTGGTGTATTTATGAGGTTTTTCACATGTCCAATCTGTTGTGAGTGTGACTGCTGTGACATACGTCATACATCAACCGTCACAGCAGTCGCGCTCACAACAGACCGGAAAAGAAGATAATGTTGAATAAAGTCGTAGTTTTGTTATTTTTGTATTGTATTGAAAATGTATTTTCGATTGTTCAACAAATTCTAACGGACCCTCTGATGTCACATGGACTACTTTGATGATGTTTTTCTTACCTTTCTGGACATGGACAGTAGACCGTACACAAAGCTTCAATGGAGGGACTGAGAGCTCTCGGACTAAATCTAAAATAAATTAAACTGTGTTCAGAAGATGAACCGAGGTCTCACGGGTTTGGAACGACATGAGGGTGAGTTATTAATGACAATTTTAATTTTTGGCCAAACTAAACCTTTAAGGAAACATGTAGTCTCTTTTCAATTCTATGCAGACGATACACAAATTTATCTACCAATCCAAAGAAACAGTTCTGCAGCGATTATCTCTCTTCAGCAATGCTTCCTAAATGAAGACAAGACCAAATTAATTGTTTTTGGTTCTAATGAGAATTATCAGCATGTATGTCCTGATTTGGATAGTTTATAAATTTTCAGATCTTCGGGTGCGAAACCTAAGTGTTCTTACTGACCAGCATTTAAAATTTGATAAACACATCTCCTCCGCTATCGGATCCAGTTTCTACCAACTTCATCTACTGTCTAAAATCATAGGCTTTCTCACTCCCAAAACTCTAGAAATGGCTGTTCATGGGTTTGTTACATCTCAGCTAGATTACTGCAATTCCTTATATTGCAGTTTATCTAAATCTCAGATTGCACGCCTTCAGCAAACCCAAAACGCTGCAGCCAGACTTCTTCTGAAGAGTCACAAACATGAACACCTCACTCCAATTTTAAGATCTCAACACTGGTTGCTGGCAGAAAACAGAAAAAAAAACATTGGCAACTTGTGTGGCCAACTCATTGCCATATTTAAACTCATTGTACTTCTACCTCCACTGATTAAAAAAAATGAGACTTTGCTTTGTTTCAAAATGTTTTACAAGTTAAAATTGCATTGAAAAATATATAAAATATAAATTACCTGAAGATTAGAACCTTGTTTTCATGAATTTGGAATCGATGTTTGAAGCACTTAAGTTACTGAAGTAACTATAACTCATTCTTCTAAGACAATCAGTTAAAACTAGATTGCTGTTCAAGTAAATAAAACATAGTATTTCCGAGTTGCAGGTAATGTTACTTGAGTTAGCTAAACTTAAATTAGTTGTTTGAAATATGCACATAGTATATACATTTGTATATAATTTCAAGGCAATTGGTTTGCATGTTTTTTTTAAGTAAGATTTACTAACTAGAATTTACAGTGCAGGCAACTTCCCTGCCCAGTGAACACTCGTGATATGAATTCAGATCACTGTAACAAAAACCTTTCAGTATCATTTAATATTTTCGTCAACATTCTGAAGATTATGAAATATTTGGGGTTGTGCTAAAATGTTATAACACTGGGTTTTTCTTTATTTTTACTCGGAACAAAAAACAAACAAAAAAACACCACTCTATTGCATTTTAGAGATTTAGACAAAATCACACACACAACATGCAAAATATATTGCAGACACGCGCAGACCTCATGTAGCTTCTCTCGATGAAAGTGTGGGCTTCTTATCACACGTCATTAGTCATGGCTTCTGATCACGGCGAGGTACGCGATGATCAACACGACCCATTGGTTAGTTAGCAAAGTAAATGCATAAATCACACCTCATAGCCCGACCCGCACTTATCATGACTCAACGAGGGCTCAGCGGACAAACGTTTGATCGATGAGTGATAAGTTTATAAGAACGTATCTGATTTTGAATGTACTGTATATTAAAGTATAAGTTAAAGAGTGAAGAGTGAATCATCTCTCAAAATGTGAATTATTGTGGAGTGAGGTGACACGAAGGCTCTATCTCTGCAACTAAGAAATCAGGGCTCATTATGATCCTGTCCAGGGGTGGTTCTAGGGTGAGTGGAGATCCGGGGCTTAGCCCAGAAAAATCCATGTATGTGACTTTTTATTTTAATAAATCAGAAAGATTAACCTTATTTAAAATATACAAAAACAATAAAAACAAAAACAAATTTAAAACATTTTATGTAAAGTATTGAGGAAAATACATTTGCTTTTTGCAAACAAAAGTTAAAAATTGCAAAACAAATGAAACAGCGCGAAAGCAATGATTTTGCAATACATATTTTCCATGGTCATATCTATTAATTTATTTGCAACGCTGCTTTTATTTTGCATGTCAGTCTAGTTTGAGCTTGCGACTCTGCACGTCACTCTTTGTGGCACCGTTTTGACGTGGGGGCGGAGTCAATGGACGGGGGCGTGTACAACATGCCTCCATGGAAGTGACGTCATCGGCCCGAGACGCAGCTCACCGATCCAGGTCCTGTCATGATGAGCACAGACTTTCGACTGGATCGTTTATTTTTATTCAGTAGCATTAAAACATTCATTTTTTGTTTTATTTACTTTATTAACAAATGTATGTGTATTAGCAGCGTTTGCTCAAGTTAAAGAAGATGTTAACATGAACATCTGCTGTTTATCTCTCTCAATGTGCACACTTTTATAGCATGATTGGGATCGCAAATCATTTGAGTCAGTTCGGGAGTTCGTAGCGGGATCTTGAATCATTTGAGTCAATTTGGGGATCGCGAATCATTTGAATAAGTTTGGGAGTGCGTAGCGAGATCGCGAATCATTTGAGTCATCTGACTCCAGTTTGGGAGTTGGAGCGGGATCGCGAATCATTTGAATAAGTTCGGGAGTTCGTAGCAGGTTTGCGAATCATTTGAGTCAGTTCGGGAGTTCTTAGGGATCGCGAATCATTTGAATAAGTTCGGGAGTTCGTAGCGGGATCGCGAATCATTTGAGTCAATTTGGGAATCACGAATCATTTGAATAAGTTTGGGAGTGCGTAGCGGGATCGCGAATCATTTGAGTCATCTGACTCCAGTTTGGGAGTTGGAGCGGGATCGCGAATCATTTGAGTCAGTTCGGGAGTTCGTAGCGGCATCGCGAATCATTTGAGTCAGTTTGGGTTCGCAAATCATAGCTGTATATGGATAGGCATTTTTAACTAATTTAGTAGCTAGTTGTAATTACATTTTCAACGCTTGTTTAGGTGTGAAATGTGAACTTGTATTTTTTGTTTTAATGATGTGCCTTTTAACAGTATCAAGTTTATTCAAAAACTAAACAAATCGTGCCTAAAAAGTGCATGCATCTAGGCTATTGTAAAGTTACATGATGAAGTCATACTACTGCGCTTGTGCATTTTGAGTGCGTTCTTTCACTGCATTATTCTTTGTATTCAAATGCATTTATGAATGCATGTGAATGATCACAAAATTCAAGATATGAACCCTTTGTGCCAAAAGGGTTCTTTCTTGTCATTATAGAACCTTTTTAGCATGAAAGGTTCTTTGGAGTTGAGTAAAGAACCCTATGGTTCTATATAGAACCCCAATGATCCCTTTCTTCTAACAGTTTGTTGTCATAAGCAGGGTTGGTTCTAGGGTGAATGGAGATCCATGTATGTGACTTTTTATTTTAATAAATCAGAAAGATTTACCTTGTTTAAAATATACAAAAACAATAAAAACAAATTTAAAACATTTTATTTAAAGTTTATCTTTTTCTTTTAACTGCATGCATCACACTCTGCAATGAAACCCTTTCTGAAATAAAACAGCTGGCAGCTTTTCTGGCATCCATAGAGAGTAATAATAAATAAATTAATCATGTTTGATCATATTTAGTTAATAGATACACCAAACAGGTCCTTGAATACATAACATTTTAAAGAGTTTTTATTTTTGTATTCTTGTGAAAATCTTTTACATAGAATTTATTTCAGCATTTTTTTTTATTTACTTTGACTTTCTTTTAAAAGTTTTTTAATTTTATATTTTTTTTATTTAATTATTATTTGTTAATTTACTTTTTATTCATTATTATTATGTATATTTTTTATTCCATTGATATCATTAACACCAGAGCACCACTATATTTCCAATATTTCCAATATTTCCAATATTTTCTAATTCAAAACACGAGCCGTAGTTCCATCTCCGGCCGGCAGAAGGCGAGGCCCCGCCCCTCAGTGAAAGCGCTTATAAGGGTGTGTCAAAAGTCAGCGTGACGCAGTCAAATCTGTGGTCCGTACTGCAAAGTATAAATCATTTTTCTCAAATAAACGCGTTATAAGCGGTCATGGCGCAGAGTATGATGCTGTACTGGGGCTCTGGTTCTCCGCCGTGCTGGAGAGTCATTATAACGCTGGAGGAGAAGATGCTGCAGGGATACAAACACAAACTTCTGTCCTTTGACAAGAACGAACACAAGTGTGAAGAAGTGAAAGCTCTCAATCCCAGAGCTCAGGTGCGCTCAGATGCATTACAGACCTGTGCCTGATTTCTTATGAGTGCATTAGGCGTTTACCGTGTATGCAGCTTTAATTTAGTGACGGAACAATTGTCAAACTTCTGTTTAATATTGCACTTTTTATTTGCAGCTTCCAACCTTCAAGCATGGAGATATCGCCGTGAACGAGTCGTTTGCCGCGTGTCTGTATCTGGAGGTAAAACACTGAAGGAGCGTGTCTTTTGAATTTATCTCGATTCATTATCGATTCAAATGTAAAATCGTTTGTTTAATTGCAGTTAGGCACTATTCTAAGCTTGGGTTAAATTCACAGGGATTTCGGATATGGTAAGGATTTCGTTATTTTCCGACCTCTGAGGGACGACGACTCGTGTTTCGCATAGATCCGGTTTTTTTTTTTTTTTTTTTTAGTGGCTGAGTGCAATAGAGTGGGGAATTGTTTACTTGCATGATGTTTGAAATCGCGCAAATGGCCATAAGCTATTACCTGAATAAACTGCGAAAAGAAACATCACGGACGGAATGCAACATTCATCATTAGAAACTTCTATAAATCTGTTGTTGTTTACAAAGAAGTTTCAGTGTCACATGATCCTGCAGAAATCATTCTAATATGCGGTTTTGCTGCATTATTATTAATGTTAAAAACAGTTTTGCTGCTTAATAATTTTGTGAAAACAATTATACTACTCAAACATTTGTATAAGATTTTAAAATGTTTTTATTATTATTAATTGTATTAATAATGTACTTTATATTCAGCAACAAATGCTGAAAAAATGTTGCATCATTTCCACACAAAATATGAAGCAGCAAAATTGTAATGATTTCTAAAAGATTATGTGACACTGAATACTGGAGTAATGATGAAGAAAATTCTGCTTTGCATTATTATGTTTTTTTTTTTTTTTAATCAAATAAATTCAGCTTTGATGAGCAGAAGATAGTTATTTGGAAATCATTAATAATTGGTACTTAATAATAATACATTATATATACTTTAATATACGATAGTATTTAATTGAAAAATAGTTAAGGTGTAGGGACACATAATAATAATAATAATAATTATAATAATAATAATAATAATAATTCCTTACATTTTTATAGCGCTTTTCTAGACACTCAAAGCACTTTACATAGAAGGGGGTATCTCCTCATCCACCACTAGTGTGCAGCATCCACCTGGATGGTGCGACGGCAGCCATATTGTGCCAGAACACCCACAACTCACTCTGAAGAGACAGAGTGATGAAGCCAATCAGCAGATATGGGTATTGTTCAGAGGTCATGATGGCCAGAGGCCAATGGGCAAATTCGGATAGGGTTTTTCGAAAGAAATACTGGGTTTAACGTCTCATTTTCTGTAAGTGGTAAATCTCCATCACCTGCACGCTTTCACGTGAAGCAGAATTGACTGCACAAAGATGTTCTTCACTGACAAGCTGCACAAAACATGCCCAAAATATGATTGTGGTTTTGTGCAGCTTGTCAGCAAACAATGGCTCTGTGTAGTTAATTCTGCTCCATGTGAAAGCATGCATGTGCTGGAGATTTACAGCTGATTACAGAACCGGCTTTACTGACAAGATGCCGATTAAATATCACATGCGATTTATTGTGCAGCCCTAGAATTTAGCATTAAAACGTTCAAAATTTGAAAGCTCTTCTGAGTTTACACCTCGCAATTCTTACTTTTTGTTTCTGCCATGGAATAAAAAACAAAAAAAGATAAGTGACTTCTCAAAATTAGGAATTTTCTCAATTTCAGTTTATATAAATCGCAATTGAGTTTTTTTTTCTTTGAACATAAGAAAAAAATGCTACAGATTTGTGACAATGCAAATTTCTTTGAAAATGTTAGAGCATGTTAAGAGTCTATGTTATACAGAAATACAGTATGATAAAATCAGAGATGAATTTCTTATGTCTCTTTTTGTTACACAAACACAAAAGAATATTGCGTTTGAGTCAGCGGCATCTCGCAGCCATAAAATTATTTTTTGTTATTTAAAATATATTTTTTTTACTACAAATTAATAAATTTCTCAAAAAATAAACTAATTTCCCCCCCAACCACACACAAAAAAGAAATAAATAAACAACAAAAAAGTATTGTCTATCAAAGTTACAAATAATCACTTCCTAGTACTAGTTTTCATCATCAGATAATCTTTCTTCAGAGTAGATAGGCTAAGATCTTTATTTTTCACTGACTGAGTTCTGATGTTATCTTTAGAGTTTATATTGCTTAATGTGGGAATATTTAGTTCAGTAACACACAGACATTTTTTACTTTAAACACCAAGAAAAATATCAAAGTGACTCTGAAAACATGTTTATCAAGGAAGAGTAGTATTAATTTAATTTTTTTGTCATTATTTTGTAATAAAGTAATAGGTCCAGACACTACAGATCTCAGACTGATGACTAAGGAGTGTGTTTATGGTTTCTAGAGCGCGTTTAAGTCTCAAGGCACCCGTCTGATCCCAGACGACCCGGTTGAACAAGCGCTCGTCTACCAGCGAATGTTTGAGACCAACAACCTGCAGCATAAATTGTGTAAGTGCCCTCAACAATTAACACACTTCAACACTTCTGCTTATGGTGTAAAATCTTTCCTGATTTTGATCAAGTAAAGGTCAGAATGAGGTCAGTAATATCTCCAGATGATTTCTTACTGGACTGAAGCAGCTCAGCTTTACTTGATTCTCCATCAATCATGTTTTAGAGTCTCAAATCTGATCCTCAGGATCTTTTGAGGAGCGTTTGTTTCCAGAAGCTTTACTTTCAAAATTAACTTAAAAATCATTTTTAAATCATGTTTTGCAAATATTCCCTTTAATAAATCACTAGAAAATATGAGCTAAAATGCAAATGAGTAGTACAACATTTAGATGCAATGAATGCACTTGTATTTTAGAATGTTTCACTTGATTATACATATTTTAGTCTGGCATTATAGTTGGGGAAAGTTTCAGCCTGTACAAGTTTATGTCACACTAATATAAGTAAAAATAACTTCTCTGCTGAATCAAGCTGCTGCATTCTTCTTCTGAGCTAAATTCAAAGTTGACTGACTTCATGTAAAAACAGACACTTCAAGCTTTCTTTAGATAATTCTCATGTCTGTGTATTTGCTGATGTGTTTATTTTTGTGGCGTGTTTCAGAAGAATATTCAGTGAGACTGAGATGACAGAATGTGCAAGTTTGTTTTCTTTATTTTACAAAAGCACAAAGTTCGGTTGCTATTACAAGTGCATACAAATGAAAGTAGATCTTTTACATTAAAAAAAATGTATCACTCTTATCTGTATGATAAAAAATTATTAAACAGTTTAAGTTCTTTTCGCAGTTACCAGGAAAAATGCAAGTGATCGTTCAAGTTGCTGTTTTATATTTGTCATTTTTCAGTCATTATTAAAATAATGAAAGAACTATGAGGTTTTTTTTTTTTGTTTAATAACTTGAAAAGTAAAGTAAACTTGAAAGACTTTTTTTTAAATGCAGTAATCAGTAATGTAATCCAATTAAAAATGTTAAGAAGTAAATACTAATTTATAGCGGATTACCTTTTTGAGTAACTTACCCAACTGTAGGGACGCAAATGGAATTTAGAAGTCTGTTTCTGACGTGTGCTTTGCCTTAAATAAATCATTTCATTGTCCAAAAATAAAGTCAGATATGCCAATGTGTTTTTGGTTGCACACTTTGCAAGTCAAGCGCCTTTTACACTCTTTGCTCAAGTGTCCAACATGTAAGCAACCAAAACAGACAGCTTTTTCCTTTATAAAGTTGACCTTTTCCCTAAGTTTCTTTTTTTCAAACTCTTTACATTGCTCCAAAGAATGATTTGGTAAACAGTACAAACAGGTGGTGGGGATAGACTTAAACCGGCTGATTGACTGTTCAGCATTTGCCTTTTTGATTTCACCAACAAGAGTTTTGTCAATGTTGGTGACACTGGTAGCAAAACTGTCCCCTTTCAACTTAGGCTTTGACTGGGATTGTGATTTCCATTTGTAGACATCTTTGGGTTTACCAATTGTTCTCATCTCTACATTTTGAATGGACCCAAATATTGGATCTGAAATTATTTTAACTTGATATTCAATGAAGTTGACAACATCACTAAATCTGGCTCTTCGTTTCTGTCTTTCCATGATATCACAAGCAGTTGTTCTCCATTTTTCTCCGAGTTTAAATGGAAGCTTTAAAATGACTGCTCTCATATTTGTTGGCATGTCTAGTTCTTGCATGTACTGTAGATCTGCCATTGCATTGCAACAACCACGTAAAAAGAGTGCAAAATCTTGAAGAGCTGTAGTATCTTCATACCTGATCATAGGCCATCCAAGCACTTTTTCCATATATGCAGCAGAAACAAAATAATCCTCCCCAAACTGCTGTTTAAGCATAGCTTTAGCTTTATCATAACCTCTTTCAGGTGCCATATTCTTATAGCTTAGAACAATTTCTCTTGGGCGCCCTCTTGTATACCTTTCAAGAAAGTACAAGCAGTCACCTTTGTTATCAGTTTTTTCCTCCACACAATGTTTAAAAGCTTTGGTAAACAAACTGAATTGCTATGGATCCCCTTCAAACACTGGAATCTCAAGTGGTGGCTCTTGATGTTTTTGAAGCATATTCTGTGTGAAACCAAACTTTCCACCATCTACTGAAGCAGTTGATCTAGGTCTTGAAGATGCATGTTGCTGTACATGATGAGATGACATCTGTGCTGCTTTGTATTGTAGTCCTTGGCTTTGTCTCAGTTTCTGGATGAAGAGATGTAGTTGCTGATCTTGCTTGTCTGCTGACATAGGATTCCATTCCATCCACTGTGATGCTGTCTGCTCGCTGCTCAAAAGTCTCAAGCACAGATAGCTTTGCATTGGAGGCTGCGATTTTTGCATCGATATCCATTTGTTCCTTACGTTTCTGTAACATTTCCAACTGTTGCTCAATATCATGCTTTGCTTTTAAAGACTTTGCTTGAGTGACAAGAGCGGCCTTTTCTGCTTCAAGTTGCACAGAGGCATTGGATTTGCTGGAGCGAGAACTGTGGTGGCTACTTTTGTGGCTTGAAGTGCGACTGCTGACTCTTGTTTCTACATTTGAAACGCTATCATTGGGTTCAATTTCACTGGCAGCATGCTTACATTCCTCCTGTAGCTTATCCAACCATTTATTTACCACAGTGCTGAATTCCGCAACCCATAACATTTTTGCTTTAAACCAGGTTTCATGCCTGTCTTTCTCTTCATCAGGCAATAAAACAATCACAGACTTGTGTGCTTCTTTTGCTTCTTTGCATTGTGATGTAAACTTTTAATGCATACTTTTGACCTCATTTTCATTTTCTCTGTTACCCATAAACCCTTGTATAGTCTTTTTCAATTGGGATGCTTTGTCAAATTTTGGCTTTCTTTGTTTTTGTAATGTATCTAGTTTTGCCATTAACCCCTTTGCAGTAAGCTTAACCTTTCGTTTTCTTATGGATGATTCAACATTTTCACACACTGCATTCTGGGTTTGAGCCTCATCATGCTCGATTTTTAAACCTTTAAATACTCACTGCATATATATACTTGACATGATCACCTCAGACATCATAAACATGGGTAAATAATTATTTTAAAAAACAGTTTATGGTTTCACAAATACCCTTTTTCAACCCACCAATGCATTGGATTTTGTTTGCTTGTTTGTGTGCACACTTTTTATTATTATGGCCATTTAAATGAAGTTCAAGTGCAAGCGCTTTTCATACCTCAGTTCCAGAAACGCTGAAGGCTGCAAACTTTGGCGTTCATGTACGCGGAATCCTCTTTGTTTACGTGTGCGGGTTTGTAGTCCTTTGAAGTCCGCGGTCAATCAAAGCAATAATCCACAGTAAATTCATCAAACAAAACGATCATGAACGAGCATCATCCGACTTGAGATCTGCTGACTTTTCCTGTAGTCGTCCAATTTGATCCGCTTCAGTCGTCGATGTCGGTGTGAACGCTCACCCAGGCTCCTCCGGCCAAACTTTTTGACTAAACATGTAGGGACGCAAATGGAATTCAGAAGTTTGTTTCTGACGCGTGCTTTGCATTAAATAAATCATTTCATTGTCCAAAAATAAAGTCGGATATGCCAATCCATTTATTGTCCATCTGGCATTGCAAATAACAAAATAAAACAAAGGAAAAATATAACTTAAACCTAACTTCGTTTCTTCATTATTAAACAATTATTTTCATTCAAACAAACTGTTAATAGGTACGATCACAATTTCCTCTACCTTCATCACAGCACGGTCAAAAAGTTTGTTTGACCTTCCATTGCGCACCTGTAACTCATCAGCGGTTAGTTTAAATGTACTCAAAAATATGCCCTCTAGTGAGATGGCTCCAACACCCAACACTGGTGTGTATCGAATATGTGTATCTGTATATCTAATAACAGTATCTGATATGCTGTTAAAAAGATTTACATCACAATCATCAGAATTTCATCATAGAAATAGAATCTGCAGCAAATTGCATAAATTGATTCTCTGAATGAAACTGAGCTGTTTTTCCTCCATATTCTCACTGTATCAGACATAAATATATGAAATATTATAAACACGTTTATATCATATTATAAAAGAAAACGTTTTTTTTTTTTTCAGATTATGTGGCTTTCTATGACTATTATGTTCCTGAAGGAGAGAGACATGAATCAGCTCTGAAGAGGAATAAAGAGAGTTTAATCGATGAGCTCAAACTTTGGGATGGATACTTGGAGAAGGTCAGATTGTATTGATGATATAAATCATGCATTTATAAGGAACTATTTGGCCAACCAGCTCATTCCTGCCTGAAAAGCAAAATGTTATTGATAGTGTAAAAAACATCAACTTTGAAGCACATGCTGATTGATGAACTATAGCATTACTCAATATTACTTAATACCTTCCAGCAACACTACATTCAATGAAGGTAAAATAGTAAAAAACATAATAATAGTTAATTTAAATGGAACCGTATACTGTATCCTGTAATATATGTTGAATTTTGACATTGCCGACCTTTAAATTAAGTTGACAGTAAGTAATAAACCGTATTGAGCAGTTGAGTATTATGCATTTTTCCTTACCACTATATTTTTAATAGTTGTTTAATGATTTTAATGGAACTGGAATCAGAACCGGAACTGGAACCGGAACCTGAACCGGACCCGGAACCAGAACATTTCTAAGGATTCCCAAGCCTAGTGTTGATTGCAGCAGTTCTTTATTAGTAGAGAAGATGCTGTTACTGTATTTGAGAGCATAATAATGAGCTTCTCTAACGATGAGTGATTTGTTCATCAGATGGGTAAAGGCTCGTACCTCGCTGGTAAGAACTTCACCATGGCCGATGTGGTGTGTTTCCCCATCATCGCGCTTTTTCCACGACTTCAGTGAGTATTTGCTCTGGATATAATTGATTTTTCAATAACTGCATGTTTTAACCCTCATAACACATTCAGGTCAGTTTTTATGAAAAAATAATACTGTCTTCAGCTGAAAGTGAAAAGTTAAGTGAAATGTAATATATTTTGAATAAAAACTCTCAAGAGTTATAATTATGCTGCTTTGTTAGAAATATATATGTAGGTTTCAATATGGACAATATGGAGCAATCATGAGTTATACATTTCAAATTAATTCAATGAAATCTATTTGTTTCATTGGGATTAATACTGTAAATACAAAATGCTTTGTAAATTTCATACAGTGATATATTCAAATAATATTTCTCAGTAATATTGAAAAATATTTAAATAATTTGTGATTTTTATTATTATTATTATTATTAATGAAGAGAGGTAGTGCAGTGACATAGTAACATTCCATATTGTAATGAAGGGTTTATAAAGTAATGATTCTTTGAGTTTGAAGCAGTATCAGGTTTTGAATGCACTATGAGGTTTAATGTTTAATGCTGTCAGGTGAAGGTTTAGATAAGACGTGTTTAATGTTTGATCTGGTTTCAGCTGTCCTCGAGAGCGTTGTCCCAGACTGATGGAGTACTACGAGATGGTGAAGGACCGTCCCAGTATTAAAGCCAACTGGCCTCCTCACTGGCTGGAGAATCCTGAGGGTCAAGAGAAGCTCAAGAACCTGTGAAGAACATCATGACCACACCAAAAACATAACAATCAGTTAATTCAGATTTACCTTTAGCTTGCTCTATTAAATCACAACTCTGTTCAGTCTCATTTACAGTCATTTATCTTTAACCCTGCTGGACGTGTTATTTGTGAACAAATTTTTGAATATAAAACTCGTTGTTGTATCTGTAATGATCAAGAATACATTTTTTATTGCTTTTTGGGGCTAATAAATTTGTATCCTGTTCAGTCCAAATAAAGAATATATTTACCATCAGTTCAGGTAAGTTGCTTAGCATGAGCAATGAGTCCTTTCCACAATGGAGACCAGACAGTGTGTTTGTGTGCTCGGTGTGCTTTTGAACTCTGTTGCTGGTGATTAGTGAATGACAGTCAGGTGCGGGAGATCAGAACTCCGGTGATTGGGATCGTTTATCTATCGAGTGGAAGAGCATGGTGTTTCCATGACCCTCTCCACGGCCCACTCCTGATGGTCGAATACCCTGATGTCGGAGAGGGCGACCTAGTACACATGGAGCTGGATCTTGGTGATGGGAAGCCTGGAATTCTGTCAGAAGATTGGGATTGAATATATCGTCTCTATGGATCCAGGATCTTCCTTTGGGGCCGTAACCTTCCCAATCAACCAGGTATTCCAGTTTGCCTCCCTGACGTTGGGAACTCAGGATCTCCTTCACCGAGTAGACCGTTCAATCTTCCAGCACCATGGGAAGAGAGGGGCGTTCGTCAACAGGACCAGGCTCTGTGGAGACAGGAGGAACAGGTGAGTGATAGGGTTTGAGCAGGAAAATGTGGAATCTGGGGTGAATAAGGTACTGTGAAGGGAACTGGAGTTCATACATAACCGGGTTTACTTAACGGATGATGGGGAAGAGACCAATGAATCCTTGGTGGATTGTGGGAGTGGAGGCTCTCCAGACAGCCGCATGATGTTTATGACGTCTAACTCCACACTGGAGATGTTGGGTGTGCTGATGGGGAAAAGAGGGGGCTGATAGCCAAGTATTCACAGCAAGGGGGTGAGATTCGTAGTGGGCTGATGAAGAGAATTCTGTGCGTACTCGGCCCCAGCAATGAATCGGTTCCAGCAGTTCTGGTGGCTGTGACAGAAGGTATGGAGGTAGCGCCCTATCTCCTGGATCTTCCTCTCCATTTGGCCATTACTCTGAGGTTGGTACCCAGAAGATAGACTTACTTTCACACCTAGGAGAAAGAGGAAAGATCTCCAAACTCAGTAGATAAATTGGCGACCTCTCTGAAACAATGTCTTCGAGGAGGCCGCCGAAATGTTTAGATGTTTCTAATTTAACTTTCTAGTTTAAGTACTTTTATTGTTAGAAATGTTAGCAGATAGTCACTTGTAATTACACTCTTTTAAATGCAAACATATATAACTTACATTTTAACAAATAAGAATCCATCCCACCACCCCACCCCACCCAAAAAAACTTGTCAACTCTGTCAGCCACAGTTTAAGAGTTGGAACCTCTTTTTTTCTTCCAAAACAAAAGGATACGTTTTTTGGCAGAGATCAACCCATATGAAACAAACTGTTGTTGTACCCCTGTAACTCAAAAATTCTTTGGAAACTCCAAATATAATTAATACAGGATCTGGTTCAATAGGATTTTCCAATGTATCTGAAAAAACGTGGAATATTTTGTTCCAGAAACTCTGTAATTTGGGACACAAGACATAGCTATGAGACAGGCTGGCATCTAAAAACTGACATTTGTCACACAGTGGAGACACTTCTGGAAATATTTTATTGAATTTACACTTGAAAAATGAAGCCTATGAAGCACTTTAAACTGAATGAGACAATGTCTTGCATTAATGGACTATCTGTGGACCAGTTCAAGACTTTGTTCCCAGATTTCATTAGGAATTTCTACTGCAAGTTGTTCTTCCCAGGCAGATTTAATGTTCTCCATAGATGGACTCTTCACCTGTTCTAAACCCTTATAGAACAGGGAGATGGTACTTCCATCTCCTGGAAAGACATCTTTCCAGAAATATGTCCAGATACATGGGTGTAGGTGTGACATAATTAGCAATATTTCACTTCACAAAGTCTCTTATTTAAAGGTGATTAGAAGGAATACTGTATTTCTTACACAGCTGCTGAAAGGAAACAAATTTCCCATTTATATATAAATCGCCTACGTTTTATAACCCTACATTTTTCCAAAACTCAAATGCACTATCTAACATTGAAGGGCAAAAAGAGGGGTTGGCTGAAATAGAGAGTAGAAATGACATTAGGGTGAATTTGAAATGTGTCTTTAACTGTTTCCAAATACGAACAGAGTTATGAATAAAAGGGTTATGATTATAAAATGAACTAGCTATACCTTTGGGTGATAAAAGGATTGCATTCATAGAATATGGGAGACATTCCTCCTGTTCCAACACCAACCAGTTCATCCATTACGTCAAGGCAGGTTTGCAGCCCAATAACAATAAAAGAAAATTAGGTAGGGCAAAGCCTGCTCTGAAATACTGGAATGTTCTGCACTTTATACAAAAATTGTGGGAGAAATATAATCTTAATTGAATTAACCCTACCCACAAGAAATTGATCATGGATTTAAGTTTAGATGATGGGTTGAAAATTGGCCTTAAATAGGTTGGAAAACTTTTTTGTCACCTGAATTCCTTGGTATGTAAATTGTTCTGAAGAAATTTTAAAGGGGAAATGCTGAAGTCAAGAAGAATCTTTGATAGTAATTGTCATCAACACACTCTTGTTCCAATTAATTTTATATCCTGCAAATGTACCAAAGTAATTGATCAGATTAAGGATATTTGGAATGCTACTTTTGGGCTCAGATATAAATAAAATTACATTGTCTGCATATAACACTAATTTATTATCTGTACTTCTGGTTTTATAGCCAATTAGCCTTTGTGTTCTAATAGCCTCAGCTAAGGCTGTAATGAGGAGTCGGAGACGTTCGGATCCGTATGCAGAACTTTATTAAGAGAATGGTCGGATATCCAGAATCATGGGCGGGAGTGGCTCAGTGGTTCATGTAGGTTGTCTACAAACCCGGAAGTTTGGTGGTTCAATCCCCGGCTCCACCTGACCAAGTGTCGAGGTGTCCTTGAGCAAGACACCTAACCCCAGCTGCTCCCGACGAGCTGGATGGATCCTTGAATGGCAGACATAGCAGTCGGTGTAGGAAGGAGTGTGTGAATGGGTGAATGTGAGGCAAATTGTAAAGCGCTTTGGATGGCCATGTGGTCTGTTGAAAGCACTACATAAATGCAGTCCATTTACCATTAAAAGTAACAAGCAGAGGTCAGGGCAGGCAGCAGAGAATCAGAGTCAGTATAAACAATCCAAGACCAGACACAGGAAGTACAAACTAGGGCTGAAACGATTCCTAGAGTAACTCGATGATCGAGGCAAATTTCTCAGGCTCGAAGCCTCTTTTAATTTATTTTAAATCTCTCAGGTTCTTTCGCAATTATTTTTTTATGTGACACAATGCCTTTACTTCACCCACAAAGCGGAAGGAGACACAAGCGCTGCGTCAGAAGTCGCATACTGCCAGGAGTCAGCAGTGTTTTGATTTGAGTGCTAGGGCAAACGTAAAGAGAACGTCTTGGCTTGTGTCCATTGCAAGATAGAGCTGGCATACCACAACTAGGGCCCTATGATTCCGTGATGCAGAAAACGCGGATGGAATCGCGGAATCCAGTCATAATAACGGAATTTACAGTTTAAGGCGGATTGGCATGGAATTTGCCAAATTTTAATGAATTATACAAAAATAGGTCATTGCCCTTACATCAAATCAAGATATGGACTTATATCTGTAAATATTAAGCCGGAACAGTCTATTTAAATATGAATCCTGCAAGTTCTGCATGTCTCGGTTAATGAATGGAGCAGAAGCGCGTCTTCATTCATTAATATATATCTATTCATTTTTATCACCTTTGTCTGTTCATTATCATAATAAAAAAAAACAGTAACTTTAAACACAAACACACACTGCTCAGATTTTACGTAGTAAAATCTGTACCATTAAGCGTTATCACCTTACTGCCCTGATGTAAAACATTTTATTTTATGTGGAAATTGGAAGCTAGTGAAGTACGTAAATAATATTTACAGAAAAAAATTATTTTGTGTCGAATGAGAGACACAACTTTAGTTTCAGTTTCGTTCTAGCCTAAAATGATCATTCGTTTTGGCTTGTGAATTTATATCTTTTAATTATATTTTCTAAATACTGTTAAATTTAAAGGATTTGTTGTGGAGCCAGGGGAACTTAAATAGCCTAACTATGTTTACATTGTTTATTATTATTATTATTTATCATATATTTATTTGACCCTCTAACTTTAGCATTCACTATTCTAAATCTACTCTTAAAAAAAAAAAAAAAAAAAAACTAGATCGGGACTCCGAAGGGCCTTTCGCAAATCATTTGAGATCAGGACTTCTGAGTGAGTTTGCAAAATATTTGATTCAGATCGGGACTCCGAATCGCGTTTCGCGAATTATTTGAGATCAGGACTTCGGAGTGAGTTTGCAAAAGATTTGATTCAGATCGGGACTCAGAAGCGCCTTTCGCGAATTATTTGGGATCAGGAATTTGGAGTGAGTTTGCAAAACATTGGATTCAGATCGGGACTCTGAAGCAAGTTTCGCGAATCACTCCCACCCAGCAATAACTTGTTGAAAAGACATCAAAAAGACGTCATTGGCAGACGTCGTTAAAATGTCCATCTTAATTCTAAAGCCTTACATTTTATTTCAAGAATAAATTAATTATTAGGCTATGTAAAAATTCAATTATAGGCCTATTATTAGCCTATTAATAATTACTGGGAAAATAGGACAACTGACAAAAAAGTAACAACAAAACACATTTAATAATACGTCAGATATAGGCCATAACAACAACAAAGAAAAAAAATATTGATGTATCTATCTAATATATATCTATTTATTTTTATCACCTTTGTCTGTTCATTATCATAATAAAAAAACAGTAACTTTAAACAAACACACACTGCTCAGTTTTTATGTAGTAAAATCTGTACCTTTAAGCGTTATCACCTTACTGCCCTGATGTAAAACATTTTCTTTTATGTGGAAATTGGAAGCGAGAGAAGTACGGAAACAATATTTAAAGAAAAATTTGATTTTGTGTGGAATGAGAGACACAACTTCAGTTTCAGTTTCGTTCTAGCCTAAAATGATCATTCGTTTTGGCTTGTGAATTTTTAACTTTTAACTATTTTCTAAATACTGTTCAATTTAAAGGATTTCTTGTGGAGCGAGGGGAACTTAAATAGCCTAACTATGTTTACATTGTTTATTATTATTATTTATCATATATTTATTTGACCCTCTAACCTTAGCATTCACTATTCTAAATTTACTCTTTAAAATAAATAAAAATAAAAAAATAACTAGATCGGGACTCCGAGGTGCGTTTCGCAAATCATTTGAGATCAGGACTTATGAGTGAGTTTGCGAAAGATTTGATTCAGATCGGGACTCTGTTTCGGGAATCACTCCCACCCAGCAATAACTCCTTGAAAAGACATCAAAAAGACGCCATTGGCAGATGTTGTTAAAATGTCCATCTTAATTCCAAAGCCTTACATTTAATTTCAAGAATAAATTAATTATTAGGCTACGTAAAAATGTCATTATAGGCCTATTATTAGCCTATTAATAATTACTCTCAAAATAGGACAACTGACAAAAAAGTAAAAGCAAAACACATTTAATAATACGTCAGATATAGGCCATAACAACAACAACGAAAATATATATATATATTTAATATATATCTATTCATTTTTATCACCTTTGTCTGTTCATTATCATAATAAAAAAACAGTAACGTTAAACACAAACACACACTGCTCAGTGTTTATGTAGTAAAATCTGTACTGTTAAGCCTTATCACGTTACTGCCCTGATGTAAAACATTTTCTTTTATGTGGATATTGGAAGCGAGTGAAGTACGGAAACAATATTTACAGAAAAATTTGATTTTGTGTCCAATGAGTGAGCCAACTTTAGTTTCAGTTTCATTCTAGCTGCAAATGATCATTCGTTTTGGCTTGTGAATTTATATATTTTAATTATATTTTGTAAATACTGTTATATTTAAAGGATTTGTTGTGGAGCAAGGGGAACTTCAATAGCCTAACTATGTTTACATTGTTTATTATTATTATTATTATTTATAATATATTTATTTAACCCTCTAACCTTAGATTTCACTATTCTAAATCTACTCTTAAAAAAAAAAAAAAAAAACTAGATCGGGACTCCGAAGCGCCTATCGCAAATCATTTGAGATCAGGACTTCTGAGTGAGTTTGCAAAATATTTGATTCAGATCGGGACTCCTAATCGCGTTTTGCGAATTATTTGAGATCAGGACTTCGGAGTGAGTTTGCAAAACATTTGATAGATCTGGACTCCGAAGCGCATTTCGCGAATCATTTGAGATCACTTCGGAGTGAGTTTGCAAAAGATTTGATTCAGATCGGGACTCAGAAGCGCCTTTCGCGAATTATTTGGGATCAGGAATTTGGAGTGAGTTTGCAAAACATTTGATTCAGATCAGGACTCCGAAGCAAGTTTCCCGAATCACTCCCACCCAGCAATAACTTGTTGAAAAGACATCAAAAAGACGTCATTGGCAGACGTCATTAAAATGTCCATCTGAATTCTAAAGCCTTACATTTTATTTCAAGAATAAATTAATTATTAGGCTATGTAAAAATTCAATTATAGGCCTATTATTAGCCTATTAATAATTACTCGGAAAATAGGACAACTGACAAAAAAGTAACAACAAAACACATTTAATAATACGTCAGATATAGGCCATAACAACAACAAAGAAAAAAAAAATTATATATATATATTTAATATATATCTATTCATTTTTATCACCTTTGTCCGTTCATTATCATAATAAAAAACAGTAACTTTAAACACAAACACACACTGCTCAGTTTTTATTTAGTAAAATCTCTACCCTTAAGCGTTATCACCGTACTGCCCTGATGTAAAACATTTTATTTTATGTGGAAATTGGAAGCGAGTGAAGTACGTAAATAATATTTACAGAAAAAAATTGATTTTGTGTCGAATGAGAGACCCAAATTTAGTTTCAGTTTCGTTCTAGCCTAAAATGATCATTCGTTTTGGCTTGTGAATTTATATCTTTTAATTATATTTTCTAAATACTGTTCAATT
Source organism: Carassius gibelio (assembly GCF_023724105.1). NCBI lineage: Eukaryota > Metazoa > Chordata > Actinopteri > Cypriniformes > Cyprinidae > Carassius > Carassius gibelio. Next base: position 36,006,324 of record NC_068414.1, read on the forward strand.
TAAAGGATTTGTTGTGGAGCCAGGGGAACTTAAATAGCCTAACTATGTTTACATTGTTTATTATTATTATTATTATTTATCATATATTTATTTAACCCTCTAACCTTAGCATTCACTATTCTAAATCTACTCTTTAAAAAAAATAAAATAAAACTAGATTGGGACTCCGAAGCGCCTTTCGCAAATCATTTGAGATCAGGACTTCTGAGTGAGTTTGCAAAATATTTGATTCAGATCGGGACTCCGAATCGCGTTTCGCGAATTATTTGAGATCAGGACTTCGGAGTGAGTTTGCAAAACATTTGATAGATCGGGACTCCTAAGCACATTTCGCGAATCATTTGAGATCACTTCGGAGTGAGTTTGCAAAAGATTTGATTCAGATCGGGACTCCGAAGCAAGTTTGGCGAATCACTCCCACCCAGCAATAACTTGTTGAAAAGACATCAAAAAGACGTCATTGGCAGACGTTGTTAAAATGTCCATCTTAATTCTAATGCCTTACATTTTATTTCAAGAATAAATTAATTATTAGGCTACGCAAAAATTCAATTATAGGCCTATTATTAGCCTATTAATAATTACTCGGAAAATAGGACAACTGACAAAAAAGTAACAACAAAACACATTTAATAATACGTCAGATATAGGCCATAACAACAACAAAGAAAAAAAATATTGATGTATCTATCTAATATATATCTATTTATTTTTATCACCTTTGTCTGTTCATTATCATAATAAAAAAACAGTAACTTTAAACACAAACACACACTGCTCAGTTTTTATGTAGTAAAATCTGTACCTTTAAGCGTTATCACCTTACTGCCCTGATGTAAAACATTTTCTTTTATGTGGAAATTGGAAGCGAGTGAAGTACGGAAACAATATTTAAAGAAAAATTTGATTTTGTGTGGAATGAGAGACACAACTTCAGTTTCAGTTTCGTTCTAGCCTAAAATGATCATTCGTTTTGGCTTGTGAATTTTTAACTTTTAATTATATTTTCTAAATACTGTTCAATTTAAAGGATTTCTTGTGGAGCGAGGGGAACTTAAATAGCCTAACTATGTTTACATTGTTTATTATTATTATTTATCATATATTTATTTGACCCTCTAACCTTAGCATTCACTATTCTAAATTTACTCTTTAAAAAAAATAAAAAAATAAAAATAAAAAAATAACTAGATCGGGACTCCGAGGTGCGTTTCGCAAATCGTTTGAGATCAGGACTTATGAGTGAGTTTGCGAAAGATTTGATTTAGATCGGGACTCTGTTTCGGGAATCACTCCCACCCAGCAATAACTCCTTGAAAAGACATCAAAAAGACGCCATTGGCAGACGTCGTTAAAATGTCCATCTTAATTCCAAAGCCTTACATTTAATTTCAAGAATAAATTAATTATTAGGCTACGTAAAAATGTCATTATAGGCCTATTATTAGCCTATTAATAATTACTCTCAAAATAGGACAACTGACAAAAAAGTAAAAGCAAAACACATTTAATAATACGTCAGATATAGGCCATAACAACAACAACGAAAATATATATATATATTTAATATATATCTATTCATTTTTATCACCTTTGTCTGTTCATTATCATAATAAAAAAACAGTAACGTTAAACACAAACACACACTGCTCAATGTTTATGTAGTAAAATCTGTACTGTTAAGCCTTATCACGTTACTGCCCTGATGTAAAACATTTTCTTTTATGTGGATATTGGAAGCGAGTGAAGTACGGAAACAATATTTACAGAAAAATTTGATTTTGTGTCCAATGAGTGAGCCAACTTTAGTTTCACTTTCATTCTAGCCGCAAATGATCATTCGTTTTGGCTTGTGAATTTATATCTTTTAATTATATTTTGTAAATACTGTTATATTTAAAGGATTTGTTGTGGAGCAAGGGGAACTTCAATAGCCTAACTATGTTTACATTGTTTATTATTATTATTATTTATAATATATTTATTTAACCCTCTAACCTTAGATTTCACTATTCTAAATCTACTCTTTAAAAAAAAAAAAAAACTATATCGGGACTCTGAAGCGCGTTTCGCAAATCATTTGAGATCAGGACTTCTGAGTGAGTTTGCAAAATATTTGATTCAGATCGGGACTCCTAATCGCGTTTTGCGAATTATTTGAGATCAGGACTTCGGAGTGAGTTTGCAAAACATTTGTTAGATCGGGACTCAGAAGCGCATTTCGCGAATCATTTGAGATCACTTCAGAGTTAGTTTGCAAAATATTTGATTCAGATCGGGACTCAGAAGTGCCTTTCGCGAATTATTTGGGATCAGGAATTTGGAGTGAGTTTGCAAAACATTTGATTCAGATCGGGACTCCGAAGCAAGTTTGGCGAATCACTCCCACCCAGCAATAACTTGTTGAAAAGACATCAAAAAGACGTCATTGGCAGACGTTGTTAAAATGTCAATCTTAATTCTAATGCCTTACATTTTATTTCAAGAATAAATTAATTATTAGGCTACGTAAAAATTCAATTATAGGCCTATTATTAGCCTATTAATAATTACTGGGAAAATAGGACAACTGACAAAAAAGTAACAACAAAACACATTTAATAATACGTCAGATATAGGCCATAACAACAACAAAGAAAAAAAATATTGATGTATCTATTTAATATATATCTATTTATTTTTATCACCTTTGTCTGTTCATTATCATAATAAAAAAAACAGTAACTTTAAACACAAACACACACAGCTCAGTTTTTATGTAGTAAAATCTGTACCTTTAAGCGTTATCACCTTACTGCCCTGATGTAAAACATTTTCTTTTATGTGGATATTGGAAGCGAGTGAAGTACGGAAACAATATTTAAAGAAAAATTTGATTTTGTGTCGAATGAGAGACACAACTTCAGTTTCAGTTTCGTTCTAGCCTAAAATGATCATTCGTTTTGGCTTGTGAATTTTTAACTTTTAATTATATTTTCTAAATACTGTTCAATTTAAAGGATTTCTTTTGGAGCGAGGGGAACTTAAATAGCCTAACTATGTTTACATTGTTTATTATTATTATTTATCATATATTTATTTGACCCTCTAACCTTAGCATTCACTATTCTAAATCTACTCTTTAAAAAAAAAAAAAAAAAAAAAAAAAAAAAAAAAAAAAAACTAGATTGGGACTCCGAGGTGCGTTTCGCAAATCATTTGAGATCAGGACTTATGAGTGAGTTTGCGAAAGATTTGATTCAGATCGGGACTCCGAAGTGTAACACAGGTTAAATGAAGTTAAATTTTTTATTTAGACAATTTAGTTATATGATTTTCCCTTAATAAAAGTTGAAAAGTGATGTATTATAAAAAGGAAAAAAAAAAAAAGATTTAACTCAAACAGTTGACGTTTTAAGTTATTACTATTTGATTGGTGATTGACCAATGAGCGAGCTCCGTCATCACGCGCTGTGTGTGTGTGTGTGTGTGTTGTTGGACGCGCCTGCGTAACGAGAAGAGAGCTGAGCATAGAGGAGAGAAGACGCGAGTCGATCTCTGCGATCAAAACTAGAAGTGTATAATTGAAGAAAAGTAGAAAACCTTTAATTTGATAAATTTAATACCAAGCAGCGTATGGAGAAGCCGAGTGAATGTTGTTGAGTCACATTTCACTCCAGGCTTATAGTGAATCGTGTGGGTATTCATCATTCACCAACGCCATTGCTGGCCGACGCGTGCTTGAGTGAAAGCAAAAGACGCTAAATAAAGAGTTCACCGGCGCCATTATTGGTCACATGCGCCTGTGTGAGGAAGACAGATAGGATTGTTCTAGAGGCCAGGTTTTTTTTTTGTCCCTTTCTTTTTTTTTTTTTCTTCTTCCTCGTATTTCTTTTTTTTTTCCTTGGTTCTGGATTGTGATCTTCTGCGATATCCTATGAAATTCACGTTTGATGGCGAGCCACCCGAATCTGCTACAGAGAGGAAAAGACTACAATTCATAAAGAAGAGGACCATATCCTTTCTTTCATTCTCCAGTCTTGCTTTAAGTAAGACAATTCCTATTAGAGACTATTGAATACTTTTTTTTTTTTTGAGATTGACAAATACAGGGATTGACAAGAAACTGATCCATGCTTTGAATAGCATTGAACACTCTTGATGGTGTATGGTTACCCATAGCCATAAGTTGATTGAAATTGATATGTGATATATTTTGAGAAAGGTGTTTTAAAAGAGAAAAAAAAGACACCACTCCTTTGAGTATTTTTGTTTATTTTATTTCTTTTTGTCATTTCATTTACCAGTCTGTACAATACTTTTCTGTTTTCTGGGGTAAAAGAAGAGTGCACTCTCGAGGGGATTTTCATGCTTGAGATTTGTATCATTGCCTGATATTGTATTTAACCTGATTATAATTCTCACTGGAAATCTAATTACATACCAGTTTGCATCTAACTTGTATTGTCTGTTGTTTCTCACTACAACCCGCTACCTCCTTTACGACTCTTAGAATCTTCTGATAAACCTATTTGCACCAACAGCAATTAATTTAATTAATTATTTGTTAAATTCTTTAAACACCTGTTACAGAAGCGCCTTTCGCGAATTATTTGGGATCAGGAATTTGGAGTGAGTTTGCAAAACATTTGATTCAGATCAGGACTCCGAAGCAAGTTTCCCGAATCACTCCCACCCAGCAATAACTTGTTGAAAAGACATCAAAAAGACGTCATTGGCAGACATCATTAAAATGTCCATCTTAATTCTAAAGCCTTACATTTTATTTCAAGAATAAATTAATTATTAGGATACGTAATATTTTTATTATAGGCCTATTATTAGCCTATTAATAATTACGCTGAAAATAGGACAACTGACAAAAAAGCAACAACAAAACACATTTAATAATACGTCAGATATAGGCCATAACAACAACAACGAATATATATATATATTTATTTATTTATTTTTATCACCTTTGTCTGTTCATTATCATAATAAAAAACAGTAACTTTAAACACAAACACACACTGCTCAGCGTTTATGTAGTAAAATCTGTACCGTTAAGCGTTATCACTTTACTGCCCTGATGTAAAACATTTTCTTTTATGTGGATATTGGAAGCGAGTGAAGTACGTAAATAATATTTACAGAAAAATTTGATTTTGTGTCGAATGAGAGACACAACTTTAGTTTGAGTTTCGTTCTAGCCTTAAATGATCATTCGTTTTGGCTTGTGAATTTATATCTTTTAATTATATTTTCTAAATACTGTTCAATTTAAATGATTTGTTGTGGAGTGAGGGGAACTTAAATAGCCTAACTATGTTTACATTGTTTATTATTATTATTTATCATATATTTATTTGACCCTCTAACCTTAGCATTCACTATTCTAAATCTACTCTTTAAAAAAAAAAAAAAAAAAACTAGATCGGGACTCCGAAGTGCTTTTGGCAAATCATTTGAGATCAGGACTTCTGAGTGAGTTTGCGAAAGATTTGATTCAGATCGGGACTCCGAAGCGCCTTTCGCGAATTATTTGGGATCAGGAATTTGGAGTGAGTTTGCAAAACATTTGATTTAGATCGGGACTCTGTTTCGGGAATCACTCCCACCCAGCAATAACTCCTTGAAAAGACATCAAAAAGACGCCATTGACAGACGTCGTTAAAATGTCCATCTTAATTCTTAAGCCTTACATTTCATTTCAAGAATAAATTAATTATTAGGCTACATAAAAATGTCATCATAGGACTATTATTAGCCTATTAATAATTACTCTCAAAATAGGACAACTGACAAAAAAGTAACAGCAAAACACATTTAATAATACGTCAGATATAGGCCATAACAACAACAACGAAAATATATATATATATTTAATATATATCTATTCATTTTTATCACCTTTGTCTGTTCATTATCATAATAAAAAACAGTAACTTTAAACACAAACACACACTGCTCAGTGGTTATGTAGTAAAATCTGTACTGTTAAGCGTTATCAGGTTACTGCCCTGATGTAAAACATTTTCTTTTATGTGGATATTGGAAGCCAGTGAAGTATGTAAATAATATTTACAGAAAAAAATGATTTTGTGTCAAATGAGAGACCCAACTTTAGTTTGAGTTTCGTTCTAGCCTAAAATGATCATTCGTTTTGGCTTGTGAATTTATATCTTTTAATTATATTTTCTAAATACTGTTAAATTTAAAGGATTTGTTGTGGAGCAAGGGGAACTTAAATAGCCTAACTATGTTAACATTGTTTATTATTATTATTATTTATCATATATTTATGTGACCCTCTAACTTTAGCATTCACTATTCTAAATCTACTCTTTAAAAAAAAAAAAAAAAAAAAACTAGATCGGGACTCCGAAGCGCCTTTCACAAATCATTTGAGAGCAGGACTTCTGAGTGAGTTTGCAAAATATTTGATTCAGATCGGGACTCCGAATCGCGTTTCGCGAATTATTTGAGATCAGGACTTCGGAATGAGTTTGCAAAACATTTGATTCAGATCGGGACTCCGAATCGCGTTTCGCGAATTATTTGAGATCAGGACTTCGGAATGAGTTTGCAAAACATTTGATAGATCGGGACTCAGAAGCGCATTTCGCAAATCATTTGAGATCACTTCGGAGTGAGTTTGCAAAATATTTGATTCAGATCGGGACTCAGAAGCGCCTTTCACGAATTATTTGGGATCAGGAATTTGGAGTGAGTTTGCAAAACAATTGATTCAGATCTGGACTCCGTTTCGCAAATCACTCCCATAACTCGTTGAAAATACATCAAAAAGACGCCATTGGCAGACGTCATTAAAATGTCCATCTTAATTCTAAAGCCTTACATTTAATTTCAAGAATAAATTAATTATTAGGCTACGTAAAAATTTAATTATAGGCCTATTATTAGCCTATTAATAATTAGTCTCAAAATAGGACAACTGACAAAAAAGTAACAGCAAAACACATTTAATAATATGTCAGATATAGGCCATAACAACAACAACGATAAAATATATATATATATTTAATATATATATTCATTTTTATCACCTTTGTCCGTTCATTATCATAATAAAAAACAGTAACTTTAAACACAAACACACACTGCTCAGTTTTTATTTAGTAAAATCTGTACCCTTAAGAGTTATCACCGTACTGCCCTGATGTAAAACATTTTATTTTATGTGGAAATTGGAAGCGAGTGAAGTACGTAAATAATATTTACAGAAAAATTTGATTTTGTGTCCAATGAGAGACACAACTTTAGTTTCAGTTTCGTTCTAGCCTAAAATGATCATTTGTTTTGGCTTGTGAATTTATATCTTTTAATTATATTTTCTAAATACTGTTCAATTTAAATGATTTGTTGTGGAGTGAGGGGAACTTAAATAGCCTAACTATGTTTACATTGTTTATTATTATTATTTATCATATATTTATTTGACCCTCTAACCTTAGCATTCACTATTCTAAATCTACTCTTTAAAAAAAAAAAAAAAAAAACTAGATCGGGACTCCGAAGTGCTTTTGGCAAATCATTTGAGATCAGGACTTCTGAGTGAGTTTGCGAAAGATTTGATTCAGATCGGGACTCCGAAGCGCCTTTCGCGAATTATTTGGGATCAGGAATTTGGAGTGAGTTTGCAAAACATTTGATTTAGATCGGGACTCTGTTTCGGGAATCACTCCCACCCAGCAATAACTCCTTGAAAAGACATCAAAAAGACGCCATTGACAGACGTCGTTAAAATGTCCATCTTAATTCTTAAGCCTTACATTTAATTTCAAGAATAAATTAATTATTAGGCTACATAAAAATGTCATCATAGGACTATTATTAGCCTATTAATAATTACTCTCAAAATAGGACAACTGACAAAAAAGTAACAGCAAAACACATTTAATAATACGTCAGATATAGGCCATAACAACAACAACGAATATATATATATATATATATATATATATATATATATATATATATATATATATATATATATATATATATATATATATATATATATATATATATATATATTTAATATATATCTATTCATTTTTATCACCTTTGTCTGTTCATTATCATAATAAAAAAACAGTAACTTTAAACACAAACACATACTGCTCAGTGGTTATGTAGTAAAATCTGTACTGTTAAGCGTTATCAGGTTACTGCCCTGATGTAAAACATTTTCTTTTATGTGGATATTGGAAGCCAGTGAAGTATGTAAATAATATTTACAGAAAAAAATGATTTTGTGTCAAATGAGAGACCCAACTTTAGTTTGAGTTTCGTTCTAGCCTAAAATGATCATTCGTTTTGGCTTGTGAATTTATATCTTTTAATTATATTTTCTAAATACTGTTAAATTTAAAGGATTTGTTGTGGAGCAAGGGGAACTTAAATAGCCTAACTATGTTAACATTGTTTATTATTATTATTATTTATCATATATTTATGTGACCCTCTAACTTTAGCATTCACTATTCTAAATCTACTCTTTAAAAAAAAAAAAAAAAAAAAAAACTAGATCGGGACTCCGAAGCGCCTTTCACAAATCATTTGAGAGCAGGACTTCTGAGTGAGTTTGCAAAATATTTGATTCAGATCGGGACTCCGAATCGCGTTTCGCGAATTATTTGAGATCAGGACTTCGGAATGAGTTTGCAAAACATTTGATTCAGATCGGGACTCCGAATCGCGTTTCGCGAATTATTTGAGATCAGGACTTCGGAATGAGTTTGCAAAACATTTGATAGATCGGGACTCAGAAGCGCATTTCGCAAATCATTTGAGATCACTTCGGAGTGAGTTTGCAAAATATTTGATTCAGATCGGGACTCAGAAGCGCCTTTCACGAATTATTTGGGATCAGGAATTTGGAGTGAGTTTGCAAAACAATTGATTCAGATCTGGACTCCGTTTCGCAAATCACTCCCATAACTCGTTGAAAATACATCAAAAAGACGCCATTGGCAGACGTCATTAAAATGTCCATCTTAATTCTAAAGCCTTACATTTAATTTCAAGAATAAATTAATTATTAGGCTACGTAAAAATTTAATTATAGGCCTATTATTAGCCTATTAATAATTAGTCTCAAAATAGGACAACTGACAAAAAAGTAACAGCAAAACACATTTAATAATATGTCAGATATAGGCCATAACAACAACAACGATAAAATATATATATATATTTAATATATATATTCATTTTTATCACCTTTGTCCGTTCATTATCATAATAAAAAACAGTAACTTTAAACACAAACACACACTGCTCAGTTTTTATTTAGTAAAATCTGTACCCTTAAGAGTTATCACCGTACTGCCCTGATGTAAAACATTTTATTTTATGTGGAAATTGGAAGCGAGTGAAGTACGTAAATAATATTTACAGAAAAATTTGATTTTGTGTCCAATGAGAGACACAACTTTAGTTTCAGTTTCGTTCTAGCCTAAAATGATCATTCGTTTTGGCTTGTGTATTTATATCTTTTAATTATATTTTCTAAATACTGTTAAATTTAAAGGATTTGTTGTGGAGCAAGGGGAACTTAAATAGCCTAACTATGTGTACATTGTTTATTATTATTATTATTTATCATATATTTATTTAACCCTCTAACCTTAGCATTCACTATTCTAAATCTACTCTTTAAAAAAAAAAAAAAAAAACTAGATCGGGACTCCGAAGCGCCTTTCGCAAATCATTTGAGATCAGGACGGACTTCTGAGTGAGTTTGCAAAATATTTGATTCAGATCGGGACTCCGAATCGCGTTTCTCGAATTATTTGAGATCAGGACTTCGGAGTGAGTTTGCAAAACATTTGATAGATCGGGACTCAGAAGCGCATTTCGCGAATCATTTGAGATCACTTCGGAGTGAGTTTGCAAAAGATTTGATTCAGATCGGGACTCAGAAGCGCCTTTCGCGAATTATTTGGGATCAGGAATTTGGAGAGAGTTTGCAAAACATTTGATTCAGATCGGGACTCTGCAGCAAGTTTCGCGAATCACTCCCACCCAGCAATAACTTGTTGAAAAGACATCAAAAAGACGTCATTGGCAGACGTCGTTAAAATGTCCATCTTAATTCTAAAGCCTTACATTTTATTTCAAGAATAAATTAATTATTAGGCTACGTAAAAATTAAATTATAGGCCTATTATTAGCCTATTAATAATTACTCGGAAAATAGGACAACTGACAAAAAAGTAACAACAAAACACATTTAATAATACGTCAGATATAGGCCATAACAACAACAAAGAAAAAAAAATTATATATATATATATATATATATATATATATATATATATATATATATATATATATATATATATATATATATTTAATGTATATATATATACATATATATATATTTAATATATATCTATTCATTTTTATCACCTTTGTCCGTTCATTATCATAATAAAAAACAGTAACTTTAAACACAAACACACACTGCTCAGTTTTTATTTAGTAAAATCTGTACTGTTAAGCCTTATCACGTTACTGCCCTGATGTAAAACATTTTCTTTTATGTGGATATTGGAAGCGAGTGAAGTACGGAAACAATATTTACAGAAAAATTTGATTTTGTGTCCAATGAGAGAGCCAACTTTAGTTTCAGTTTCATTCTAGCCTCAAATGATCATTCGTTTTGGCTTGTGAATTTATATCTTTTAATTATATTTTGTAAATACTGTTATATTTAAAGGATTTGTTGTGGAGCAAGGGGAACTTCAATAGCCTAACTATGTTTACATTGTTTATTATTATTATTATTTATATTACACAATATTACATGTTTTCCAGTATTTTAGATCAAATAAATGCTGTCTTGTTGAGTAAAATAAATTCCTGTAAAAAACATTAAAAATAATTCTGATCCCAAACTCTGACCGGTAGTGTGTGTGTGTGTGGGTGGGTGCGTGTGTGTGTGTGTGTATAAGCTCACTAACACACTAGGCAAGGCAAGTTTATTTATATAGCACATTTCATGCACAATGGTAATTCAAAGTGCTTTACATAAAAGAAAGTAAAATAATCATAAAGAAAAATTATTACAAAAATAAAACAAGCAATTTTAAAACTTTTAAAATGATTTAAAAAAATCAACAGAGTAGCGAACATGCTCCGAAGTGCCGATCTGAATAAAACATTATATTGTAATCTGCGATACTTTTTTCAGGATTCTTCGATGTATAACTTTTTAAAGAACAGCGTTTATTCCAAATATAAATCTCTTCTAATAATATAAATCTTTGATTTCACTTCTTATCAATTTAACACATCCTGAATAAAAGATTCTAAAATCTAATAAAGAATACAATTTCTTATAAAAAAAGAAAGGATAAAGATTTACCGAGTCGCGAACATGCTCCGAATTGCCGATCTGAATCAACCGAGTCGCGAACAGGCTCCGAAGTGCCGATCTAAATCAACCGAGTCGCGAACAGGCTCCGAGGTCCCGAGCTGAAAACTTTACCAAAGAATGTAAAAAATAACTATTTCTCTATTAAATCTACAGCTATATGAAAGACTCAGATCACGTATCTAAAAATAAATCGCTATAGTAAAAGAGAAATAATGAGAGGAGTGAAGTTTCCTACCGTTCTGCTGTGTTTGGACCTCGCAGCGCGTCTCCTGCCAGCACACGCGCATTTACAGCGCTAAATTAATAATCTTTGCTAATTATTATACATTTACATCATTGTCAGCTTCAGGTACTTCATTTATTATTGTTCAATGAACTGTTTGAAACAAAAAAAGGTTGTATTTCAGTAATAATTCAAAATTATCAAAATAAAATATATAAAATAATGGTTTCTATTTTAATATCCTTTAAAATATATTTTATTTCTGTGATGTGCAGCTGTATTTTCAGCATCATTCCTCCAGTCTTCAGTGTCACATGATCTTTAGAAATCATGAAAATATGATGATTTATTCTTAGAACTATTAATAGTTGTGCTACCAAATATTATTTTGGAATCTGCGATACTTTTTACAGGATTCTTCGATGCATAATTTTTTTAAGAACAGCGTTTATTTAAAATTATTAAAAATTTACTGACCCCAAACTATTGAACTATAGTGAATATTGTTTGGAAATATTAATTTTTTTAATAAATGCCCTTCTTTTTAACTTTTTATTCATCAAAGAATCCTGAAAAAAGTATCACAGATTCCAAAATAATATTTATCAGCAAAACTGTTGATAATTCTAATAATAAATCATTATATTATTCCGATTTCTGAAGATCATGTGACACTGAAGACTGGAGAAATGATGCTGAAAATATAGCTGCACATCACATGAATAAATTACACTTTCATGTATATTAAAATAGAAAAAATTTAATAATATTTGACAATATTACATGTTTTCCAGTATTTTTGATCAAATAAATGCTGTCTTGATGAGTAAAATAAATTCCTGTAAAAAACATTAAAAATCATTCTGATCCCAAACGCTGACTGGTAGTGTGTGTGTGTGTGTGCGTGCGTATGTGTGTGTGTGTATGAGCCCACTAACATACTAGGCAAGGCAAGTTTATTTATATAGCACATTTCATACACAATGGTAATTCAGAGTGTTTTACATAAAAGAAAGTAAAATAATCATAAAGAAAAATTATAACAAAAATAAAACAAGCAATTTTAAAACTTTTAAAATGATTAAAAAAATCAATAGAGTAGCGAATATGCTCCGAATTGCCTATCTTTATCAACCGAGTCGGGAACATGCTCCGAAGTGCCGATCTGAATCAACCGAGTCGCTAACATGCTCCGAAGTGCCGATCTGAATCAACCGAGTCGCGAACATGCTCCGAAGTGACGATCTGAATCAACCGAGTCGCAAACATGCTCCGAAGTGCCGATCTGAATCAACCGATCAACCGAGTCGCGAACATGCTTCGAAGTGCCGATCTGAATCAACCGATCAACCGAGTCGCGAACTTGCTCCGAAGTGCCGATCTGAATCAACCGATCAACCGAGTCGCGAACATGCTCCGAAGTGCCGATCTGAATCAACCGACCAACCGAGTCGCGAACATGCTCCGAAGTGCCGATCTGAATCAACCGATCAACCGAGTCGCGAACTTGCTCCGAAGTGCCGATCTGAATCAAATATTATTTTGGAATCTACAATACTTTTTCAGGATTCTTCCATGTATAATTTTTTTAAAGAACAGCGTTTATTCCAAATATAAATCTCTTCTAATAATATTAATCTTTGATTTCACTTCTTATCAATTTAACACATCCTGAATAAAAGATTCTAAAATCTAATAAAGAATACAATTTCTTATAAAAAAAAGAAAGGATAAAGATTTACCAAGTCGCGAATATGCTCCGAATTGCCGATCTGAATCAACCGATGTGGAACAGGCTCCGAAGTGCCGATCTGAAAACTTTACCAAAGAATGTAAAAACTAACTATATTTCTCTATTAAATCTACAACTCTATGAAAGACTCAGATCACGTATCTAAAAATAAATCGCTATAGTAAAAGAGAAATAATAAGAGGAGTGAAGTTTCCTACCATTCTGCTGTGTTTGGTCCTCACGCGTGTCTCCGCCCCTCACACGGGCGTTTACAGCGCTAAATTAATCATCTTTGCTAATTATTATACATTTACATCATTGTCAGCTTCAGGTACTTCATTTATTATTGATCAATGAACTGTTTGAAACAAAAAAAGGTTGTAACTATAGTGAATATTGTTTGGAAATATAAATTTTTTAAATAAATGCCCTTCTTTTTAACTTTTTATTCATCAAAGAATCCTGAAAAAAGAATCACAGATTCCAAAATAATATTTATCAGCAAAACTGTTGATAATTCTAATAATAAATCATTATATTATTCCGATTTCTGAAGATCATGTGACACTGAAGACTGGAGAAATGATGCTGAAAATATAGCTGCACATCACATGAATAAATTACACTTTCATGTATATTAAAATAGAAAAAATTTAAAAAATATTAAACAATATTACATGTTTTCCAGTATTTTTGATCAAATAAATGCTGTCTTGTTGAGTAAAATAAATTCCTGTAAAAAACATTAAAAATAATTCTGATCCCAAACTCTGACCGGTAGTGTGTGTGTGTGTGTGGGTGGGTGCGTGTGTGTATGTGTGTATAAGCTCACTAACACACTAGGCAAGGCAAGTTTATTTATATAGCACATTTCATGCAAAATGGTAATTCAAAGTGCTTTACATAAAAGAAAGTAAAATAATCATAAAGAAAAATTATTACAAAAATAAAACAAGCAATTTTAAAACTTTTAAAATGATTTTAAAAAATCAACAGAGTAGCGAACATGCTCCGAAGTGCCGATCTGAATAAAACATTATATTGGAATCTGCGATACTTTTTTCAGGATTCTTCGATGTATAACTTTTTAAAGAACAGCGTTTATTCCAAATATAAATCTCTTCTAATAATATAAATCTTTGATTTCACTTCTTATCAATTTAACACATCCTGAATAAAAGATTCTAAAATCTAATAAAGAATACAATTTCTTATAAAAAAAGAAAGGATAAAGATTTACCGAGTCGCGAACATGCTCCGAATTGCCGATCTGAATCAACCGAGTCGCGAACAGGCTCCGAAGTGCCGATCTAAATCAACCGAGTCGCGAACAGGCTCCGAGGTCCCGAGCTGAAAACTTTACCAAAGAATGTAAAAAATAACTATTTCTCTATTAAATCTACAGCTATATGAAAGACTCAGATCACGTATCTAAAAATAAATCGCTATAGTAAAAGAGAAATAATGAGAGGAGTGAAGTTTCCTACCGTTCTGCTGTGTTTGGTCCTGGCAGCGCGTCTCCTGCCAGCACACGCGCATTTACAGCGCTAAATTAATCATCTTTGCTAATTATTATACATTTACATCATTGTCAGCTTCAGGTACTTCATTTATTATTGTTCAATGAACTGTTTGAAACAAAAAAAGGTTGTATTTCAGTAATAATTCAAAATTATCAAAATAAAATATATAAAATAATGGTTTCTATTTTAATATCCTTTAAAATATATTTTATTTCTGTGATGTGCAGCTGTATTTTCAGCATCATTCCTCCAGTCTTCAGTGTCACATGATCTTTAGAAATCATGAAAATATGATGATTTATTCTTAGAACTATTAATAGTTGTGCTACCAAATATTATTTTGGAATCTGCGATACTTTTTACAGGATTCTTCGATGCATAATTTTTTTAAGAACAGCGTTTATTTAAAATTATTAAAAATTTACTGACCCCAAACTATTGAACTATAGTGAATATTGTTTGGAAATATTAATATTTTAAATAAATGACCTTCTTTTTAACTTTTTATTCATCAAAGAATCCTGAAAAAAGTATCACAGATTCCAAAATAATATTTATCAGCAAAACTGTTGATAATTCTAATAAAAAATCATTATATTATTCCAATTTCTGAAGATCATGTGACACTGAAGACTGGAGAAATGATGCTGAAAATATAGCTGCACATCACATGAATAAATTACACTTTCATGTATATTAAAATAGAAAAAAATTAATAATATTTCACAATATTACATGTTTTCCAGTATTTTTGATCAAATAAATGCTGTCTTGATGAGTAAAATAAATTCCTGTAAAAAACATTAAAAATCATTCTGATCCCAAACGCTGACTGGTAGTGTGTGTGTGTGTGTGTGTGCGTATGTGTGTGTGTGTATGAGCCCACTAACATACTAGGCAAGGCAAATTTATTTATATAGCACATTTCATGCACAATGCTAATTCAGAGTGTTTTACATAAAAGAAAGTAAAATAATCATAAAGAAAAATTATAACAAAAATAAAACAAGCAATTTTAAAACTTTTAAAATGATTTAAAAAATCAATAGAGTAGCGAACATGCTCCGAATTGCCTATCTTTATCAACCGAGTCGCGAACATGCTCCGAAGTGCCGATCTGAATCAACCGAGTCGCGAACATGCTCCGAAGTGCCGATCTGAATCATCCGATCAACCGAGTCACGAACATGCTCTGAAGTGCTGATCTGAATCAACCGATAAACCTAGTCGCGAACATGCTCTGAAGTGCCGATCTGAATCAACCGATCAACCGAGTCGCGAACATGCTCCGAAGTGCCGATCTGAATCAAATATTATTTTGGAATCTACAATACTTTTTTCAGGATTCTTCCATGTATCATTTTTTTAAAGAACAGCGTTTATTCCAAATATAAATCTCTTCTAATAATATTAATCTTTGATTTCACTTCTTATCAATTTAACACATCCTGAATAAAAGATTCTAAAATCTAATAAAGAATACAATTTCTTATAAAAAAAGAAAGGATAAAGATTTACCGAGTCGCGAATATGCTCCGAATTGCCGATCTGAATCAACCGAGGTGGAACAGGCTCCGAAGTGCCGATCTGAATAAACCTATCAACCTAGTCGCAAACATGCTCCGAATTGCCGATCTGAATCAACTGAGTCGCGAACATGCTCCGAAGTCCCGATCTGAAAACTTTACCAAAGAATGTAAAAAATAACTATATTTCTCTATTAAATCTACAACTCTATGAAAGACTCAGATCACGTATCTAAAAATAAATCGCTATTCTAATAATATTAATCTTTGATTTCACTTCTTATCAATTTAACACATCCTGAATAAAAGATTCTAAAATCTAATAAAGAATACAATTTCTTATAAAAAAAAGAAAGGATAAAGATTTACCGAGTCGCGAACAGGCTCCGAGGTCCCGAGCTGAAAACTTTACCAAAGAATGTAAAAAATAACTATTTCTCTATTAAATCTACAGCTGTATGAAAGACTCAGATCACGTATCTAAAAATAAATCGCTATTCTAATAATATTAATCTTTGATTTCACTTCTTATCAATTTAACACATCCTGAATAAAAGATTCTAAAATCTAATAAAGAATACAATTTCTTATAAAAAAAGAAAGGATAAAGATTTACCGAGTCGCGAACAGGCTCCGAGGTCCCGAGCTGAAAACTTTACCAAAGAATGTAAAAAATAACTATTTCTCTATTAAATCTACAGCTATATGAAAGACTCAGATCACGTATCTAAAAATAAATCGCTATAGTAAAAGAGAAATAATGAAAGGAGTGAAGTTTCCAACCGTTCTGCTATGTTTGGTCCTCGCAGCGCGTCTCCTGCCAGCACACGCGCATTTACAGCGCTAAATTAATCATCTTTGCTAATTATTATACATTTACATCATTGTCAGCTTCAGGTACTTCATTTATTATTGATCAATGAACTGTTTGAAACAAAAAAAGGTTGTATTTCAGTAATAATTCAAAATTATCAAAATAAAATATATAAAATAATGGTTTCTATTTTAATAGCCTTTAAAATATAATTTATTTCTGTGATGTGCAGCTGTATTTTCAGCATCATTCCTCCAGTCTTCAGTGTCACATGATCTTTAGAAATCATGAAAATATGATGATTTATTCTTAGAACTATTAATAGTTGTGCTACCAAATATTATTTTGGAATCTGCGATACTTTTTACAGGATTCTTCGATGCATAATTTTTTTAAGAACAGCGTTTATTTAAAATTATTAAAAATTTAGTGACCCCAAACTATTGAACTATAGTGAATATTGTTTGGAAATATTAATATTTTAAATAAATGCCCTTCTTTTTAACTTTTTATTCATCAAAGAATCCTGAAAAAAGTATCACAGATTCCAAAATAATATTTATCAGCAAAACTGTTGATAATTCTAATAATAAATCATTACATTATTCCGATTTCTGAAGATCATGTGACACTGAAGACTGGAGAAATGATGCTGAAAATATAGCTGCACATCACATGAATAAATTACACTTTCATGTATATTAAAATAGAAAAAAATTAATAATATTTCACAATATTACATGTTTTCCAGTATTTTTGATCAAATAAATGCTGTCTTGATGAGTAAAATAAATTCCTGTAAAAAACATTAAAAATCATTCTGATCCCAAATGCTGAGTGATAGTGTGTGTGTGTGTGTGTGTGTGTGCGTGCGTATGTGTGTGTGTGTATGAGCCCACTAACATACTAGGCAAGGCAAGTTTATTTATATAGCACATTTCATGCACAATGGTAATTCAGAGTGTTTTACATAAAAGAAAGTAAAATAATCATAAAGAAAAATTATAACAAAAATAAAACAAGCAATTTTAAAACTTTTAAAATGATTAAAAAATCAACAGAGTAGCGAACATGCTCCGAAGTGCCGATCTGAATCAACCGAGTCGCGAACATGCTCCGAAGTGCCGATCTGAATCAACCCATCAACCGAGTCGCGAACATGCTCCGAAGTGCCGATCTGAATCAAATATTATTTTGGAATCTACAATACTTTTTTCAGGATTCTTCCATGTATAATTTTTTTAAAGAACAGCGTTTATTCCAAATATAAATCTCTTCTAATAATATTAATCTTTGATTTCACTTCTTATCAATTTAACACATCCTGAATAAAAGATTCTAAAATCTAATAAAGAATACAATTTCTTATAAAAAAAGAAAGGATAAAGATTTACCGAGTCGCGAATATGCTCCGAATTGCCGATCTGAATCAACCGAGGTGGAACAGGCTCCGAAGTGCCGATCTGAATAAACCTATCAACCTAGTCGCAAACATGCTCCGAATTGCCGATCTGAAAACTTTACCAAAGAATGTAAAAAATAACTATATTTCTCTATTAAATCTACAACTCTATGAAAGACTCAGATCACGTTTCTAAAAATAAATCGCTATAGTAAAAGAGAAATAATAAGAGGAGTGAAGTTTCCTACCGTTCTGCTGTGTTTGGTCCTCACGCGTGTCTCAGCCCCTCACACGCACGTTTACAGCGCTAAATTAATCATCTTTGCTAATTATTATACATTTACATCATTGTCAGCTTCAGGTACTTCATTTATTATTGATCAATGAACTGTTTGAAACAAAAAAAGGTTGTATTTCAGTAATAATTCAAAATTATCAAAATAAAATATATAAAATAATGGTTTCTATTTTAATAGCCTTTAAAATATAATTTATTTCTGTGATGTGCAGCTGTATTTTCAGCATCATTCCTCCAGTCTTCAGTGTCACATGATCTTTAGAAATCATGAAAATATGATGATTTATTCTTAGAACTATTAATAGTTGTACTACCAAATATTATTTTGGAATCTGCGTTACTTTTGTTAGGATTCTTCGATGTATAATTTTTTTTTTAAGAACAGCGTTTATTTAAAATTATTAAAAATTTACTGACCCCAAACTATTGAACTATAGTGAATATTGTTAGGAAATATATTTTAAATAAATGCCCTTCTTTTTAACTGTTTATTCATCAAATAATCCTGAAAAAAGTATCACAGATTCCCAAATAATATTTATCAGCAAAACTGTTGATAATTCTAATAATAAATCATTATATTATTCTGATTTCTGAAGATCATGTGACACTGAAGACTGAAGGAATGATGCTGAAAATATAGCTGCACACCACATGAATAAATTACACTTTCATGTATATTAAAATAGAAAAATGTTAATAATATTACTAGGGCCAGGACTTTAACGCGTTAATTGAGATTAATTAATTACACAAAAAATAACGCGTTAACTAAGATTAATTAATTACAGAAAAAAAAATCCCGAATTTTTAACAACTTATTTTTGCACCGCGGAACGTTTCTCACTGGATGAGTTTCGGCGGGACCGATTATACTGAAGCACCAACTAGCGTTCGCTTCGCATATCACCGCAGCAGCACATCGAGCATCAAGTATCACCTCAACGCAAAACATATAGCAGCTAGCGTTGACTTTACACTTTATGTTGAACTATGTATTATTTTGTTGGTGCAACAGTTTATGTTGAACTCTTTAATGTTTTGGCCAAGGTTATTGAGAGTTGGACTTAGTATGTTATGGCCTCTGAAGCAACAGAGAGATGTTTTCTAATAGTCAGTGTTTCCAATGTTTCCAATGTTCTGTAATTGACAGTATTGTGTTTTACTTAAAAAACACTTTACAGAAGGTTCCAGCACCTATAAGCTTCCTGAATTTCTGAAATGTACTATTTCTAAATTGTTTCTAAATATGCTATTGCTATACTTCATGGCAAAAATTGCACTGGTCTGCTAGACTTGGTTGAACAAAAAGAAACAATATTTTGTTGCTTAAGCTTATCTATTCAGTCATTATTCAATGGTATACTATAAATCCATGTGAAAAAAAAAATTACTTCTCACTGTTCTCAGATCAAATATTTATATGCGATTAAAATGCGATTAATTTCGATTAATTAATTACAAAGCCTCTAATTAATTAGATTAATTTTTTTAATCGAGTCCCGGCCCTAAATATTACACAATATTACATGTTTTCCAGTATTTTAGATCAAATAAATGCTGTCTTGTTGAGTAAAATAAATTCCTGTAAAAAACATTAAAAATAATTCTGATCCCAAACTCTGACCGGTAGTGTGTGTGTTGCTGTGGGTGCGTGTGTGTGTGTGTATAAGCTCACTAACACACTAGGCAAGGCAAGTTTATTTATATAGCACATTTCATGCAAAATGGTAATTCAAAGTGCTTTACATAAAAGAAAGTAAAATAATCATAAAGAAAAATTATTACAAAAATAAAACAAGCAATTTTAAAACTTTTAAAATGATTTTAAAAAATCAACAGAGTAGCGAACATGCTCCGAAGTGCCGATCTGAATAAAACATTATATTGGAATCTGCGATACTTTTTTCAGGATTCTTCGATGTATAATTTTTTAAAGAACAGCGTTTATTCCAAATATAAATCTCTTCTAATAATATAAATCTTTGATTTCACTTCTTATCAATTTAACACATCCTGAATAAAAGATTCTAAAATCTAATAAAGAATACAATTTCTTATAAAAAAAGAAAGGATAAAGATTTACCGAGTCGCGAACATGCTCCGAATTGCCGATCTGAATCAACCGAGTCGCGAACAGGCTCCGAAGTGCCGATCTAAATCAACCGAGTCGCGAACAGGCTCCGAGGTCCCGAGCTGAAAACTTTACCAAAGAATGTAAAAAATAACTATTTCTCTATTAAATCTACAGCTATATGAAAGACTCAGATCACGTATCTAAAAATAAATCGCTATAGTAAAAGAGAAATAATGAGAGGAGTGAAGTTTCCTACCGTTCTGCTGTGTTTGGTCCTGGCAGCGCGTCTCCTGCCAGCACATGCGCATTTACAGCGCTAAATTAATCATCTTTGCTAATTATTATACATTTACATCATTGTCAGCTTCAGGTACTTCATTTATTATTGTTCAATGAACTGTTTGAAACAAAAAAAGGTTGTATTTCAGTAATAATTCAAAATTATCAAAATAAAATATATAAAATAATGGTTTCTATTTTAATATCCTTTAAAATATATTTTATTTCTGTGATGTGCAGCTGTATTTTCAGCATCATTCCTCCAGTCTTCAGTGTCACATGATCTTTAGAAATCATGAAAATATGATGATTTATTCTTAGAACTATTAATAGTTGTGCTACCAAATATTATTTTGGAATCTGCGATACTTTTTACAGGATTCTTCGATGCATAATTTTTTTAAGAACAGCGTTTATTTAAAATTATTAAAAATTTACTGACCCCAAACTATTGAACTATAGTGAATATTGTTTGGAAATATTAATATTTTAAATAAATGAACTTCTTTTTAACTTTTTATTCATCAAAGAATCCTGAAAAAAGTATCACAGATTCCAAAATAATATTTATCAGCAAAACTGTTGATAATTCTAATAATAAATCATTATATTATTCCGATTTCTGAAGATCATGTGACACTGAAGACTGGAGAAATGATGCTGAAAATATAGCTGCACATCACATGAATAAATTACACTTTCATGTATATTAAAATAGAAAAAATTTAATAATATTTCACAATATTACATGTTTTCCAGTATTTTTGATCAAATAAATGCTGTCTTGATGAGTAAAATAAATTCCTGTCAAAAACATTAAAAATCATTCTGATCCCAAACGCTGACTGGTAGTGTGTGTGTGTGTGCGTATGTGTGTGTGTGTATGAGCCCACTAACATACTAGGCAAGGCAAGTTTATTTATATAGCACATTTCATACACAATGGTAATTCAGAGTGTTTTACATAAAATAAAGTAAAATAATCATAAAGAAAAATTATAACAAAAATAAAACAAGCAATTTTAAAACTTTTAAAATGATTAAAAAAATCAATAGAGTAGCGAACATGCTCCGAAGTGCCTATCTTTATCAACCGAGTCGGGAACATGCTCCGAAGTGCCGATCTGAATCAACCGAGTCGCTAACATGCTCCGAAGTGCCGATCTGAATCAACCGAGTCGCGAACATGCTCCGAAGTGACGATCTGAATCAACCGAGTCGCGAACATGCTCCGAAGTGCCGATCTGAATCAACCGTGTCGCTAACATGCTCCGAAGTGCCGATCTGAATCAACCGATCAACCGAGTCGCGAACATGCTCCGAAGTGCCGATCTGAATCAACCGATCAACCGAGTCGCGAACTTGCTCCAAAGTGCCGATCTGAATCAAATATTATTTTGGAATCTACAATACTTTTTTCAGGATTCTTCCATGTATAATTTTTTTAAAGAACAGCGTTTATTCCAAATATAAATCTCTTCTAATAATATTAATCTTTGATTTCACTTCTTATCAATTTAACACATCCTGAATAAAAGATTCTAAGATATAATAAAGAATACAATTTCTTATAAAAAAAGAAAGGATAAAGATTTACCAAGTCGCGAATATGCTCCGAATTGCCGATCTGAATCAACCGATGTGGAACAGGCTCCGAAGTGCCGATCTGAAAACTTTACCAAAGAATGTAAAAAATAACTATATTTCTCTATTAAATCTACAACCCTATGAAAGACTCAGATCACGTATCTAAAATTAAATCGCTATAGTAAAAGAGAAATAATAAGAGGAGTGAAGTTTCCTACCATTCTGCTGTGTTTGGTCCTCACGCGTGTCTCCGCCCCTCACACGGGCGTTTACAGCGCTAAATTAATCATCTTTGCTAATTATTATACATTTACATCATTGTCAGCTTCAGGTACTTCATTTATTATTGATCAATGAACTGTTTGAAACAAAAAAAGGTTGTATTTCAGTAATAATTCAAAATTATCAAAATAAAATATATAAAATAATGGTTTCTATTTTAATATCCTTTAAAATATAATTTATTTCTGTGATGTGCAGCTGTATTTTCAGCATCATTCCTCCAGTCTTCAGTGTCACATGATCTTTAGAAATCATGAAAATATGATGATTTATTCTTAGAACTATTAATAGTTGTACTACCAAATATTATTTTGGAATCTGCGTTACTTTTGTAAGGATCCTTCGATGTATAATTTTTTTTAAGAACAGCGTTTATTTAAAATTATTAAAAATTTACTGACCCCAAACTATTGAACTATAGTGAATATTGTTAGGAAATATATTTTAAATAAATGCCCTTCTTTTTAACTGTTTATTCATCAAATAATCCTGAAAAAAGTATCACAGATTCCCAAATAATATTTATCAGCAAAACTGTTGATAATTCTAATAATAAATCATTATATTATTCTGATTTCTGAAGATCATGTGACACTGAAGACTGAAGGAATGATGCTGAAAATATAGCTGCACACCACATGAATAAATTACACTTTCATGTATATTAAAATAGAAAAATGTTAATAATATTACACAATATTACATGTTTTCCAGTATTTTTGATCAAATAAATGCTGTCTTGTTGAGTAAAATAAATTCCTGTAAAAAACATTAAAAATAATTCTGATCCCAAACTCTGACCGGTAGTGTGTGTGTGTGTGTGGGTGGGTGCGTGTGTGTGTGTGTGTATAAGCTCACTAACACACTAGGCAAGGCAAGTTTATTTATATAGCACATTTCATGCACAATGGTAATTCAAAGTGCTTTACATAAAAGAAAGTAAAATAATCATAAAGAAAAATTATTACAAAAATAAAACAAGCAATTTTAAAACTTTTAAAATGATTTAAAAATCAACAGAGTAGCGAACATGCTCCGAAGTGCCAATCTGAATCAACCGAGTCGCGAACATGCTCCGAAGTGCCGATCTGAATAAAATATTATTTTGGAATCTGCGATACTTTTTTCAGGATTCTTCGATGTATAAGTTTTTAAAGAACAGCGTTTATTCCAAATATAAATCTCTTCTAATAATATAAATCTTTGATTTCACTTCTTATCAATTTAACACATCCTGAATAAAAGATTCTAAAATCTAATAAAGAATACAATTTCTTATAAAAAAAGAAAGGATAAAAATTTACAGAGTTGCGAACAGGCTCCGAAGTGCTGATCTGAATCAACCGAGTCGCGAACAGGCTCCGAAGTCCCGATCTGAAAACTTTACCAAAGAATGTAAAAAATAACTCTATTTCTCTATTAAATCTACAACTCTATGAAAGACTCAGATCACGTATCTAAAAATAAATCGCTATAATAAAAGAGAAATAATAAGAGGAGTTAAGTTTCATACCGTTCTGCTGTGTTTGGTCCTCAGCGCGTCTGACGCTCCGCGGCGCGTCTCCGCCCCTCACATCCGCCTTTACAGCGCTAAATTAATCATCTTTGCTAATTATTATACATTTACATCATTGTCAGCTTCAGGTACTTCATTTATTATTGATCAATGAACTGTTTGAAACAAAAAAGGTTGTATTTCAGTAATAATTCAAAATTATCAAAATAAAATATCTAAAATAATGGTTTCTATTTTAATAGCCTTTAAAATATAATTTATTTCTGTGATGTGCAGCTGTATTTTCAGCATCATTCCTCCAGTCTTCAATCAATCAATCAATCACCTTTATTTATATAGTGCTTTAAACAAAATACATTGCGCCAAAGCACTGAACAACATTCATTTGGAAAACAGTGTCTCAATAATGCAAAATGATAGTTAAAGGCAGTTCATCATTGAATTTAGTTATGTCATCTCTGTTCAGTTGAAATAGTGTCTGTTTTAATTTGCAATCAAGTCAATGATATCGCTGTAGATGAAGTGACCCCAACTAAGCAAGCCAGAGGCGACAGCGGCAAGGAACCGAAACTCCATCGGTGATAGAATGGAGAAAAAAACCTTGGGAGAAACCAGGCTCAGTTGGGGGGCCAGTTCTCCT
The DNA here is from genome assembly GCF_023724105.1 of Carassius gibelio. Lineage (NCBI taxonomy): Eukaryota > Metazoa > Chordata > Actinopteri > Cypriniformes > Cyprinidae > Carassius > Carassius gibelio. The sequence continues at coordinate 36,031,609 of NC_068414.1, forward strand.
CTGACCAGACGAAACCAGTAGTTCAATTCCAGGCTGCAGCAAAGTCAGATTGTGCAGAAGAATCATCTGTTTCCTGTGGTCTTGTCCTGGTGGTCCTCTGAGACAAGGTCTTTACAGGGCATCTGTATCTGGGGCTCTAGTTGTCCTGGTCTCCGCTGTCTTTCAGGGATGTAGAGGTCCTTTCTAGGTGCTGATCCACCATCTGGTCTGGATACGTACTGGATCCGGGTGACTGCAGTGACCCTCTGATCTGGACACAGACTGGATCTGGTGGCCACGGTGACCTCGGAACAAGAGAGAAACAGACAAATATTAGCGTAGATGCCATTCTTCTAATGATGTAGAAAGTACGGTGTTATGTGAAGTGTTCCGGTTCCAGTTTACCTAATTAATGCAGCCTAAAAATCCTTTAACGGATTTAGATATTAAAAGCATATTAGTATGTTATGTGTATGCCAAGTTAAAGAGATGGGTCTTTAATCTAGATTTAAACTGCAAGAGTGTGTCTGCCTCCCGAACAATGTTAGGTAGGTTATTCCAGAGTTTAGGCTCCAAATAGGAAAAGGATCTGCCGCCCGCAGTTGATTTTGATATTCTAGGTATTATCAAATTGCCTGAGTTTTGAGAACGTAGCGGACGTAGAGGAGTATAATGTAAAAGGAGCTCATTCAAATACTGAGGTGCTAAACCATTCAGGGCTTTATAAGTAATAAGCAATATTTTAAAATCTATACGATGTTTGATAGGGAGCCAGTGCAGTGTGGACAGGACCGGGCTAATATGGTCATACTTCCTGGTTCTAGTAAGAACTCTTGCTGCTGCATTTTGGACTAGCTGTAGTTTGTTTACCAAGCGTGCAGAACAACCACCCAATAAAGCATTACAATAGTCTAACCTTGAAGTCATAAATGCATGGATTAACATTTCTGCATTTGACATTGAGAGCATAGGCCGTAATTTAGATATATTTTTGAGATGGAAAAATGCAGTTTTACAAATGCTAGAAACGTGGCTTTCTAAGGAAAGATTGCGATCAAGTATCACACCTAGGTTCCTAACTGATGACGAAGAATTGACAGAGCAACCATCAAGTCTTAGACAGTGTTCTAGGTGTCACGGTTTTACGCTGCCTGAAGGAATACGGAGTCGAGGATAAACGGAATAAGGCTTTTAATATATCCAACACAGGGGATATCCAACATGGAGCACAGAGGTAGACACACGTAAGTAGCAAATGTTCACAAGTGAGGACAAGTGAGCACAAGTGAGAAGACCCGACAAAACAGAACTGCAGGGACACGGCTTATGAACAACAGATAATTGGGGAAACACAGGTGGATGGAATCATTAAATTAACAGGGACATGGAACACATGAGGAAGATAATGGACACACCTGGAAACTAATCAAACATGGAAAGACAGAAACTGGGTCACGGGCAAAAACACATTAAATGAGTCCAGGTGTGTGACAGTACTCCCCCCTCCCGGTAGGTGCGTCCTCGCACCGTAGAAACAACAGGGGGAGGCGTAGGTGGGAACTTGGGAGGAGGTTCCGGTGGAGGACGGACTTCCAGGAGGGGGCCAGCAGACAGGGACCACAGAAGGAGGAGCCAGGGAGGAGACGACGGAGGAAGGAGCCAGGGAGGAGACAGGAGCAGGAGGAGCCAGATGGTCCACCAGAGACCAGCCAGGACGGAGATCCAAGGTGGGGTCGACGGCGGGAGGAGCCATGGTGAAGGAAGGGTCGACGACACCAGGGGGCCGACAGGCGGAGACTGCACCGGTGGGTGAGGAGCCCAAGATGGAGCAGCACAGCCGCAGAGCCAGGGTGACGTCGAGGATCCGGAGGGCCTAGGTGGAGCTGAAGGCTCAGGCGACCAAGGCAGAGGCGGGGTCCTGGCAGACCGCTGTGGAGCCGGAGTGACCGAGGATGGAGGTGGAACTGGAGGGAAGGAGGAGCCTGACAGAGCCGGAGGGATGGAGTGACGAGGTGGAACCAGAGGAGTGGAGTCCCGAGGCGGCGGATGGTCGACGACTGACCAAGGTGGAGCCGGAGGGACGAGGGAGCCCGGTGGAGCAGGTGGGATGACAGGCCACGGTGGAGACGAGGGAGCTAAGAGCCAAGGCGGAGCCGCTGGGTCGAAGGACCGAGGAGGAGTCCAGGGCTCGGAGGCTGGAGGCGGAGACAGGGCCTTAACCCGCCAAGGCGGAGCTGGAGACTGGCAGTCCAGCGGCGAACCACCGCGCCCCGATGGCGCGGACTGAGGGTGAGCTGCGGGACTGGCTGGCACCAGCAGGGATGACGAGGAACTGGCTGGTCTAGGAGGAGGAGAGAGGAGAAGGATGGGAGGGAGGACAGGAGGATCAGGACTGGACGGAACCAGCGAAAGAGGAGTAGAGGGACCAGCAGGTTTGGGAGGAGGCGGGAGAGGGAGGCTGGGAGGGAATACAGGAGACACAGAAGATTCAGGGCTGGGTGGAACCAGCGGAGACACAGAAAATTCAGAGCTGGGCGGAACCAGCGGAGACACAGAAGATTCAGAGCTGGGCGGAACCAGCGGAGACACAGAAGATTCAGAGCTGGGCGGAACCAGCGGAGACACAGAAGATTCAGAGCTGGGCGGAACCAGCGGAGACACAGAAGATTCAGAGCTGGGCGGAACCAGCGGAGACACAGAAGATTCAGAGCTGGGCGGAACCAGCGGAGACACAGAAGATTCAGAGCTGGGCGGAACCAGCGGAGACACAGAAGATTCAGAGCTGGGCGGAACCAGCGGAGAAACAGAAAACTCAGGGCTGGGCGGAATCAGCGGAGAAACAGAAGATTCAGGGCTGGGCGGAACCAGCGGAGATACAGGAAACTCAGGGCTGGGCGGAACCAGCGAAGAAACAGAAAACTCAGGGCTGGGCGTAACCAGCGGAGAAACAGAAAACTCAGGGCTGGGCGTAACCAGCGGAGAAACAGAAAACTCAGGGCTGGGCGTAACCAGCGGAGAAACAGAAAACTCAGGGCTGGGCGTAACCAGCGGAGAAACAGAAAACTCAGGGCTGGGCGTAACCAGCGGAGAAACAGAAAACTCAGGGCTGGGCGTAACCAGCGGAGAAACAGAAAACTCAGGGCTGGGCGGAACCAGCGGAAATGGAGCAGAGGAAATGACTGGAGGAGGTAGGAGTGGGAGACTGAGAGGGTATACAGGGGAATCAGGGCTGGACGGAACCAGCGGGGAAACAGGAATATTAGGGATTACCTCCGTAGACCAGTCCATCAGATCCAGAACTTGCTCCATATGACTTTCAGAGACTGCATATAGCTCACCCTCAGTCGCAGGAGTGTGGGCAGGGCTTTCCTCCACGCCCTCGATCTCCACGAGGACTCCCACGATGCACAGTGTTGCCGGCTCACACACCTGGTCAGTCGCGCTCTCGAGATCCGGCTCCCTGTCAGTGGATGGCTCGGACTCTGCGGCTGCGGTGGGCTCTGGCTCCGTGCGGCGTGATGGTGGCTGGCTGGCCTCTGGGTCGGGAGTGGGACTGGCGAGATCCTCTATGGGGCAGATGGTGAAAGATGAGCCATTTCTCGCCAGAGTCCACTCCACGAATGCGGCGAAATCCTCTCGAGGACCATCTTCGGACGACAACGCTCTGCATTTGGAATTCAGGCTGGTGTTGTAGAAGGTGCAGAGCGCGCCGTCCGGGTAGCTGGTGGCATTAGCTAATAGGAGAAACTGTCTGGTATGGTCCTCGAGAGAACGTCCTTCCTGCTTCAGCAGGAGGATGAGGAATTCGGGACGATAGAGGGGATCCATAGAACACTACGAAACAAAAAGACTTTGAAAACACAAAAACAAAACGGAGGGAAAAAAACACGCAGTTTTCTATTTTCTTCTTTAGGTCGGGTCTTCTGTCACGGTTTTACGCTGCCTGAAGGAATACGGAGTCGAGGATAAACGGAATAAGGCTTTTAATATATCCAACACAGGGGATATCCAACATGGAGCACAGAGGTAGACACACGTAAGTAGCAAATGTTCACAAGTGAGGACAAGTGAGCACAAGTGAGAAGACCCGACAAAACAGAACTGCAGGGACACGGCTTATGAACAACAGATAATTGGGGAAACACAGGTGGATGGAATCATTAAATTAACAGGGACATGGAACACATGAGGAAGATAATGGACACACCTGGAAACTAATCAAACATGGAAAGACAGAAACTGGGTCACGGGCAAAAACACATTAAATGAGTCCAGGTGTGTGACACTAGGTTATTACAAGTAGAGTTTTTAGGCCCTATGATTAACACCTCTGTTTTTTCTGAATTTAGCAGTAAGAAATTGCTCGTCATCCAATTTTTTATATCGACTATGCATTCCATTAGTTTTTCAAATTGGTGTGTTTCACCGGGCTGCGAGGAAATATAGAGCTGCGTATCATCAGCATAACAGTGAAAGCTAACACCATGTTTCCTGATGATATCTCCCAAGGGTAACATATAAAGCGTGAAGAGTAGCGGCCCTAGAACTGAGCCTTGAGGTACTCCATACTGCACTTGTGACCGATATGATACATCTTCATTCACTGCTACGAACTGATGGCGGTCATATAAGTACGATTTAAACCATGCTAATGCACTTCCACTGATGCCAACAAAGTGTTCAAGTCTATGCAAAAGAATGTTGTGGTCAATTGTGTCAAACGCAGCACTAAGATCCAATAAAACTAATAGAGAGATACACCCACGATCAGATGATAAGAGCAGATCATTTGTAACTCTAAGGAGAGCAGTTTCAGTACTATGATATGGTCTAAATCCTGACTGGAAATCCTCACATATACCATTTTTCTCTAAGAAGGAATATAATTGTGAGGATACCACCTTTTCTAGTATCTTGGACAGAAAAGGGAGATTCGAGATTGGTCTATAATTAACTAGTTCTCTGGGGTCAAGTTGTGGCTTTTTTATGAGAGGCTTAATAACAGCCAGTTTGAAGGTTTTGGGGACATATCCTAATGACAATGAGGAATTAATAATAGTCAGAAGAGGACCTATGACTTCTGGAAGCACCTCTTTTAAGAGCTTAGATGGTATAGGGTCTAACATACATGTTGTAAGTTTAGATGATTTAACAAGTTTATACAATTCTTCCTCTCCTATAGTAGAGAATGAGTGGAACTGTTCCTCAGGGGGTCTATAGTGCACTGTCTGATGCGAAACTGTAGCTGACGGCTGAATGGTTGCAATTTTATCTCTAATAGTATCGATTTTAGAAGTAAAGTAGTTCATAAAGTCATTACTGCTGTGGTGTTGGCAAATGTCAAAACTTGTTGAGGCTTTATTTTTCGTTAATTTAGCCACTGTATTGAATAAATACCTGGGGTTATGTTTGTTTTCTTCTAAAAGAGAAGAAAAGTAATCAGATCTAGCAGTTTTTAATGCTTTTCTGTAGGATATGCTACTTTCCCGCCAAGCAATACGAAATACCTCTAGTTTTGTTTTCCTCCAGCTGCGCTCCATTTTTCGGGCTGCTCTCTTTAGGGTGCGAGTATGCTCATTATACCATGGTGTCAAACTGTTTTCCTTAACCTTTCTTAAGCGTAAAGGAGCAACTGTATTTAAAGTGCTAGAAAAGAGAGAGTCCATAGTTTCTGTTACATCATCAAGTTGTTCTGAGGTTTTGGATATGCTAAGGAATTCGGATACAACAGGAAGATAACTTAAAAAGCAGTCTTTTGTGGTAGAAGTGATGGTTCTTCGATACTTGTAACAAGAAGTAGAATTTACAATTTTGGCTATATGAAGTTTACACAGAACTAAATAATGATCTGAGATATCATCACTTGGCTGAATAATTTCAACACTATCAACATCAATTCCATGTGACAGTATTAAATCTAGAGTATGATTTCGACAATGAGTAGGTCCTGAAACGTGTTGTCTAACACCAATAGAGTTCAGAATGTCTATAAATGCTGATCCCAATGCATCTTTTTCATTATCGACATGGATATTAAAATCACCAACCATTAAGACTTTATCTGCAGCCAGAACTAACTCGGATGTAAAATCACCAAACTCTTTAATAAAGTCTGTATGGTGCCCTGGTGGCCTGTATACAGTAGCCAGTACAAACATAACAGGGGATTTATCATTAAAATTGGTTTCTCTGGATAATGTTATATGAAGCACCATTACTTCAAACAAGTTATACTTGAAGCCTGCCCTCTGAGAAATCCTGAAAACGTTATTATAAATTGAAGCAACTCCTCCCCCTTTGCCTTTTAGACGCGGCTCGTGTTTATAACAATAATCTTGGGGGGTGGACTCATTTAAAATAATGTAATCATCAGGTTTTAGCCAGGTTTCTGTCAAGCAGAGCACATCTATATTATGATCAGTTATCATATTATTTACAAAAAGTGTTTTCGTAAAAATTGATCTGATATTCAATAAGCCAATCTTTATCATTTGTTTATCCACATTGCATTTGTTTTTTATTTGTTGAACCTCAATTAAATTGTTAACCTTAACTTGGTTTGGACGTTTTTTGTATTTTCTAGTTCGGGGAACAGACACAGTCTCTATAGTGTGATATCTAGGTGAAAGAGTCTCTATGTGCTGAGAATTAACTGACCTCTGTGACGGGAGGCAGCTAGCAGACGGTCGGTTTAGCCAGTCTGTCTGCTTCCTGACCTGGGCCCCAGTTAGTCAAGTATAAACACTAAGACTATTTGCCATATTTCTAGACAGAAGAGTGGCGCCACCCCAGGAGGGATGAAGACCATCTCTTTTAAACAGGTCAGGTCTGCCCCAAAAGCTCGTCCAATTGTCTATGAAACCTATGTTATTCTGTGGGCACCACTTAGACATCCAGCCATTGAGTGATGACAATCTGCTATGCATCTCGTCACCACGGTAAGCAGGGAGGGGACCAGAGCATATTACAGTGTCTGACATCGTGCTTGCAAGTTCACACACCTCTTTAAAGTTATTTTTAGTGATCTCCGACTGGCGAAGTCGAACATCATTAGCGCCGGCATGAATAACAATCTTACTGTATTTACGTTTAGCATTAGCCAGCACTTTTAAATTTGCCAAGATGTCAGGCGCTCTGGCTCCCGGTAAACATTTGACTATGGTGGCTGGTGTCTCTATATTCACGTTCCGTACAACAGAATCGCCAATAACTAGAGCACTTTCATCAGATTTCTCAGTGGGTGCATCACTGAGTGGGGAGAACCTGTTTAATGTTTTGATCGGAACAGAAGAGCGGTGTTTTGACCCACGACTACGCTGCCTCACCGTCACCCAGTTGCCCTGCTGCAGGGGCTCTGCTGGAACCGGACAATGTACAGGAATCCCTGAGCTAGACGCATCCAAAGCCATATCTAGAGCCCTAACATTCTTACTGTCCTCAATTAAAGTTTGGATGCGTGTCTCTAATTCTGAAATCTTCTCTGTCAGCCTAACTGTTTCCCTGCATTTATCACATGTGAATCCCTCATCAGCGACAGAGATAGATAAACTGTACATGTGGCAAGAGGTGCAAATAACAATTGTAGGATGATCTTTAGAAATCATGAAAATATGATTATTTATTCTTAGAACTATTAATAGTTGTACTACCAAATATTATTTTGGAATCTACAATACTTTTTTCAGGATTCTTCCATGCATAATTTTTTTAAAGAACAGCGTTTATTCCAAATATAAATCTCTTCTAATAATATTAATCTTTGATTTCACTTCTTATCAATTTAACACATCCTGAATAAAAGATTCTAAAATCTAATAAAGAATACAATTTCTTATAAAAAAAGAAAGGATAAAGATTTACCGAGTCGCGAATATGCTCCGAATTGCCGATCTGAATCAACCGAGGTGGAACAGGCTCCGAAGTGCCGATCTGAATAAACCTATCAACCTAGTCGCAAACATGCTCCGAATTGCCGATCTGAATCAACTGAGTCGCGAACAGGCTCCGAAGTCCCGATCTGAAAACTTTACCAAAGAATGTAAAAAATAACTATATTTCTCTATTAAATCTACAACTCTATGAAAGACTCAGATCACGTATCTAAAAATAAATCGCTATTCTAATAATATTAATCTTTGATTTCACTTCTTATCAATTTAACACATCCTGAATAAAAGATTCTAAAATCTAATAAAGAATACAATTTCTTATTAAAAAAGAAAGGATAAAGATTTACCGAGTCGCGAACATGAACATGCTATTTTAAATAAATGCCCTTCTTTTTAACTTTTTATTCATCAAAGAATCCTGAAAAAAGTATCACAGATTCCAAAATAATATTTATCAGCAAAACTGATAAAAAAAAAAAATAATTCTAATAAAAAATCATTATATTATTCCAATTTCTGAAGATCATGTGACACTGAAGACTGGAGAAATGATGCTGAAAATATAGCTGCACATCACATGAATAAATTACACTTTCATGTATATTAAAATAGAAAAAAATTAATAATATTTCACAATATTACATGTTTTCCAGTATTTTTGATCAAATAAATGCTGTCTTGATGAGTAAAATAAATTCCTGTAAAAAACATTAAAAATCATTCTGATCCCAAACGCTGACTGGTAGTGTGTGTGTGTGTGTGTGTGTGTGCGTATGTGTGTGTGTGTATGAGCCCACTAACATACTAGGCAAGGCAAATTTATTTATATAGCACATTTCATGCACAATGCTAATTCAGAGTGTTTTACATAAAAGAAAGTAAAATAATCATAAAGAAAAATTATAACAAAAATAAAACAAGCAATTTTAAAACTTTTAAAATGATTTAAAAAATCAATAGAGTAGCGAACATGCTCCGAATTGCCTATCTTTATCAACCGAGTCGCGAACATGCTCCGAAGTGCCGATCTGAATCAACCGAGTCGCGAACATGCTCCGAAGTGCCGATCTGAATCATCCGATCAACCGATTCGCGAACATGCTCTGAAGTGCTGATCTGAATCAACCGATAAACCTAGTCGCGAACATGCTCTGAAGTGCCGATCTGAATCAACCGATCAACCAAGTCGCGAACATGCTCCGAAGTGCCGATCTGAATCAAATATTATTTTGGAATCTACAATACTTTTTTCAGGATTCTTCCATGTATCATTTTTTTAAAGAACAGCGTTTATTCCAAATATAAATCTCTTCTAATAATATTAATCTTTGATTTCACTTCTTATCAATTTAACACATCCTGAATAAAAGATTCTAAAATCTAATAAAGAATACAATTTCTTATAAAAAAAGAAAGGATAAAGATTTACCGAGTCGCGAATATGCTCCGAATTGCCGATCTGAATCAACCGAGGTGGAACAGGCTCCGAAGTGCCGATCTGAATAAACCTATCAACCTAGTCGCAAACATGCTCCGAATTGCCGATCTGAATCTACTGAGTCGCGAACATGCTCCGAAGTCCCGATCTGAAAACTTTACCAAAGAATGTAAAAAATAACTATATTTCTCTATTAAATCTACAACTCTATGAAAGACTCAGATCACGTATCTAAAAATAAATCGCTATTCTAATAATATTAATCTTTGATTTCACTTCTTATCAATTTAACACATCCTGAATAAAAGATTCTAAAATCTAATAAAGAATACAATTTCTTATAAAAAAAGAAAGGATAAAGATTTACCCAGTCGCGAACAGGCTCCGAGGTCCCGAGCTGAAAACTTTACCAAAGAATGTAAAAAATAACTATTTCTCTATTAAATCTGCAGCTATATGAAAGACTCAGATCACGTATCTAAAAATAAATCGCTATTCTAATAATATTAATCTTTGATTTCACTTCTTATCAATTTAACACATCCTGAATAAAAGATTCTAAAATCTAATAAAGAATACAATTTCTTATAAAAAAATTATAAAATTTATTTCTGTGATGTGCAGCTGTATTTTCAGCATCATTCCTCCAGTCTTCAGTGTCACATGATCTTTAGAAATCATGAAAATATGATGATTTATTTTTAGAACTATTAATAGTTGTGCTACCAAATATTATTTTGGAATCTGCGATACTTTTTACAGGATTCTTCGATGCATAATTTTTTTAAGAACAGCGTTTATTTAAAATTATTAAAAATTTACTGACCCCAAACTATTGAACTATAGTGAATATTGTTTGGAAATATTAATATTTTAAATAAATGCCCTTCTTTTTAACTTTTTATTCATCAAAGAATCCTGAAAAAAGTATCACAGATTCCAAAATAATATTTATCAGCAAAACTGTTGATAATTCTAATAATAAATCATTATATTATTCCGATTTCTGAAGATCATGTGACACTGAAGACTGGAGAAATGATGCTGAAAATATAGCTGCACATCACATGAATAAATTACACTTTCATGTATATTAAAATAGAAAAATGTTAATAATATTTGACAATATTACATGTTTTCCAGTATTTTTGATCAAATAAATGCTGTCTTGATGAGTAAAATAAATTCCTGTAAAAAACATTAAAAATCATTCTGATCCCAAACGCTGACTGGTAGTGTGTGTGTGTGTGTGTGTGTGTGTGTGTGTATGAGCCCACTAACATACTAGGCAAGGCAAGTTTATTTATATAGCACATTTCATGCACAATGGTAATTCAGAGTGTTTTACATAAAAGAAAGTAAAATAATCATAAAGAAAAATTATAACAAAAATAAAACAAGCAATTATAAAACTTTTAAAATGATTAAAAAATCAACAGAGTAGCGAACATGCTCCTAAGTGCCGATCTGAATCAACCGAGTCGCGAACATGCTCCGAAGTGCCGATCTGAATCAACCGAGTCGCGAACATGCTCCGAAGTGCCGATCTGAATCAACCAATCAACCGAGTTGGCGAACATGCTCCGAAGTGCCGATCTGAATCAACCGATCAACCGAGTCGCGAACATGCTCCGAAGTGCCGATCTGAATCAAATATTATTTTGGAATCTACAATACTTTTTTCAGGATTCTTCCATGTATAATTTTTTTAAAGAACAGCGTTTATTCCAAATATAAATCTCTTCTAATAATATTAATCTTTGATTTCAATTCTTATCAATTTAACACATCCTGAATAAAAGATTCTCAAATCTAATAAAGAATACAATTTCTTATAAAAAAAAGAAAGGATAAAGATTTACCGAGTCGCGAATATGCTCCGAATTGCCGATCTGAATCAACCGAGGTGGAACAGGCTCCGAAGTGCCGATCTGAATAAACCTATCAACCTAGTCACAAACATGCTCCGAATTGACGATCTGAATCAACTGAGTCGCGAACAGGCTCCGAGGTCCCGAGCTGAAAACTTTACCAAAGAATGTAAAAAATAACTATTTCTCTATTAAATCTACAGCTATATGAAAGACTCAGATCACGTATCTAAAAATAAATCGCTATAGTAAAAGAGAAATAATGAGAGGAGTGAAGTTTCCTACCGTTCTGCTGTGTTTGGTCCTGGCAGCGCGTCTCCTGCCAGCACACGCGCATTTACAGCGCTAAATTAATCACATTTGCTAATTATTATACATTTACATCATTGTAAGCTTCAGGTACTTCATTTATTATTGTTCAATGAACTGTTTGAAACAAAAAAGGCTGATTTCAGTAATAATTCAAAATCAAATATATAAATATCAAAATGAAATATTTAAAATAATGGTTTCTATTTTAATATCCTTTAAAATATAATTTATTTATGTGATGTGCAGCTGTATTTTCAGCATCATTCCTCCAGTCTTCAGTGTCACATGATCTTTAGAAATCATGAAAATATGATGATTTATTCTTAGAACTATTAATAGTTGTGCTACCAAATATTATTTTGGAATCTGCGATACTTTTTACAGGATTCTTCGATGCATAATTTTTTTAAGAACAGCGTTTATTTAAAATTATTAAAAATTTAGTGACCCCAAACTATTGAACTATAGTGAATATTGTTTGGAAATATTAATATTTTAAATAAATGCCCTTCTTTTTAACTTTTTATTCATCAAAGAATCCTGAAAAAAGTATCACAGATTCCAAAATAATATTTATCAGCAAAACTGTTGATAATTCTAATAATAAATCATTATATTATTCCGATTTCTGAAGATCATGTGACACTGAAGACTGGAGAAATGATGCTGAAAATATAGCTGCACATCACATGAATAAATTACACTTTCATGTATATTAAAATAGAAATAATTTAATAATATTTCACAATATTACATGTTTTCCAGTATTTTTGATCAAATAAATGCTGTCTTGATGAGTAAAATAAATTCCTGTCAAAAACATTAAAAATCATTCTGATCCCAAATGCTGAGTGATAGTGTGTGTGTGTGTGTGTGTGTGTGTGTGTGCGTATGTGTGTGTGTGTATGAGCCCACTAACATACTAGGCAAGGCAAGTTTATTTATATAGCACATTTCATGCACAATGGTAATTCAGAGTGTTTTACATAAAAGAAAGTAAAATAATCATAAAGAAAAATTATAACAAAAATAAAACAAGCAATTTTAAAACTTTTAAAATGATTAAAAAATCAACAGAGTAGCGAACATGCTCCGAAGTGCCGATCTGAATCAACCGAGTCGCGAACATGCTCCGAATTGCCGATCTGAATCAACCGAGTCGCGAACATGCTCCGAAGTGCCGATCTGAATCAACCCATCAACCGAGTCGCGAACATGCTCCGAAGTGCCGATCTGAATCAAATATTATTTTGGAATCTACAATACTTTTTTCAGGATTCTTCCATGTATAATTTTTTTAAAGAACAGCGTTTATTCCAAATATAAATCTCTTCTAATAATATTAATCTTTGATTTCAATTCTTATCAATTTAACACATCCTGAATAAAAGATTCTCAAATCTAATAAAGAATACAATTTCTTATAAAAAAAAGAAAGGATAAAGATTTACCGAGTCGCGAATATGCTCCGAATTGCCGATCTGAATCAACCGAGGTGGAACAGGCTCCGAAGTGCCGATCTGAATAAACCTATCAACCTAGTCACAAACATGCTCCGAATTGCCGATCTGAATCAACTGAGTCGCGAACAGGCTCCGAGGTCCCGAGCTGAAAAATTTACCAAAGAATGTAAAAAATAACTATTTCTCTATTAAATCTACAGCTATATGAAAGACTCAGATCACGCATCTAAAAATAAATCGCTATAGTAAAAGAGAAATAATGAGAGGAGTGAAGTTTCCTACCGTTCTGCTGTGTTTGGTCCTGGCAGCGCGTCTCCTGCCAGCACACGCGCATTTACAGCGCTAAATTAATCATCTTTGCTAATTATTATACATTTACATCATTGTCAGCTTCAGGTACTTCATTTATTATTGTTCAATGAACTGTTTGAAACAAAAAAAGGTTGTATTTCAGTAATAATTCAAAATTATCAAAATAAAATATATAAAATAATGGTTTCTATTTTAATATCCTTTAAAATATATTTTATTTCTGTGATGTGCAGCTGTATTTTCAGCATCATTCCTCCAGTCTTCAGTGTCACATGATCTTTAGAAATCATGAAAATATGATGATTTATTCTTAGAACTATTAATAGTTGTGCTACCAAATATTATTTTGGAATCTGCGATACTTTTTACAGGATTCTTCGATGCATAATTTTTTTAAGAACAGCGTTTATTTAAAATTATTAAAAATTTACTGACCCCAAACTATTGAACTATAGTGAATATTGTTTGGAAATATAAATATTTTAAATAAATTACCTTCTTTTTAACTTTTTATTCATCAAAGAATCCTGAAAAAAGTATCACAGATTCCAAAATAATATTTATCAGCAAAACTGTTGATAATTCTAATAATAAATCATTATATTATTCCGATTTCTGAAGATCATGTGACACTGAAGACTGGAGAAATGATGCTGAAAATATAGCTGCACATCACATGAATAAATTACACTTTCATGTATATTAAAATAGAAATAATTTAATAATATTTCACAATATTACATGTTTTCCAGTATTTTTGATCAAATAAATGCTGTCTTGATGAGTAAAATAAATTCCTGTCAAAAACATTAAAAATCATTCTGATCCCAAATGCTGAGTGATAGTGTGTGTGTGTGTGTGTGTGTGTGTGTGTGTGTGTGTGTGTGTGTGTGTGCGTATATGTGTGTGTGTATGAGCCCACTAACATACTAGGCAAGGCAAGTTTATTTATATAGCACATTTCATGCACAATGGTAATTCAGAGTGTTTTACATAAAAGAAAGTAAAATAATCATAAAGAAAAATTATAACAAAAATAAAACAAGCAATTTTAAAACTTTTAAAATGATTAAAAAATCAACAGAGTAGCGAACATGCTCCGAAGTGCCGATCTGAATCAACCGAGTCGCGAACATGCTCCGAAGTGCCGATCTGAATCAACCGAGTCGCGAACATGCTCCGAAGTGCCGATCTGAATCAACCTAGTCGCGAACATGCTCCGAAGTGCCGATCTGAATCAACCCATCAACCGAGTCGCGAACATGCTCCGAAGTGCCGATCTGATTCAAATATTATTTTGGAATCTACAATACTTTTTTCAGGTTTCTTCCATGTATAATTTTTTTTAAAGAACAGCGTTTATTCCAAATATAAATCTCTTCTAATAATATTAATCTTTGATTTCACTTCTTATCAATTTAACACATCCTGAATAAAAGATTCTAAAATCTAATAAAGAATACAATTTCTTATAAAAAAAGAAAGGATAAAGATTTACCGAGTCGCGAATATGCTCCGAATTGCCGATCTGAATCAACCGAGGTGGAAAGGGCTCCGAAGTGCCGATCTGAATAAACCTATCAACCTAGTCAGAAACATGCTCCGAATTGCCGATCTGAATCAACTGAGTCGCGAACAGGCTCCGAGGTCCCGAGCTGAAAACTTTACCAAAGAATGTAAAAAATAACTATTTCTCTATTAAATCTACAGCTATATGAAAGACTCAGATCACGTATCTAAAAAATAAATCGCTATAGTAAAAGAGAAATAATGAGAGGAGTGAAGTTTCCTACCGTTCTGCTGTGTTTGGTCCTGGCAGCGCGTCTCCTGCCAGCACACGCGCATTTACAGCGCTAAATTAATCACATTTGCTAATTATTATACATTTACATCATTGTAAGCTTCAGGTACTTCATTTATTATTGTTCAATGAACTGTTTAAAACAAAAAAAGGCTGTATTTCAGTAATAATTCAAAATCAAATATATAAATATCAAAATGAAATATATAAAATAATGGTTTCTATTTTAATATCCTTTAAAATATATTTTATTCCTGTGATGTGCAGCTGTTATTTCAGCATCATTCCTCCAGTCTTCAGTGTCACATGATCTTTAGAAATCATGAAAATATGATGATTTATTCTTAGAACTATTAATAGTTGTGCTACCAAATATTATTTTGGAATCTGCGATACTTTTTACAGGACTCTTCGATGCATAATTTTTTTAAGAACAGCGTTTATTTAAAATTATTAAAAATTTACTGACCCCAAACTATTGAACTATAGTGAATATTGTTTGGAAATATTAATATTTTAAATAAATGCTTTTCTTTTTAACTTTTTATTCATCAAAGAATCCTGAAAAAAGTATCACAGATTCCAAAATAATATTTATCAGCAAAACTGTTGATAATTCTAACAATAAATCATTATATTATTCCGATTTCTGAAGATCATGTGACACTGAAGACTGGAGAAATGATGCTGAAAATATAGCTGCACATCACATGAATAAATTACACTTTCATGTATATTAAAATAGAAGTAATTTAATAATATTTCACAATATTACGTTTTCCAGTATTTTTGATCAAATAAATGCTGTCTTGATGAGTAAAATAAATTCCTGTAAAAAACATTAAAAATCATTCTGATCCCAAATGCTGAGTGATAGTGTGTGTGTGTGTGTGTGTGTGTGTGTGTGTGTGTGTAAGCTCACTAACACACTAGGCAAGGCAAGTTTATTTATATAGCACATTTCATGCAGAATGGTAATTCAAAGTGCTTAACATAAAAGAAAGTAAAATAATCATAAAGAAAAATTATTACAAAAATAAAACAAGCAATTTTAAAACTTTTAAAATGATTTAAAAATCAACAGAGTAGCGAACATGCTCCGAAGTGCCAATCTGAATCAACCGAGTCGCGAACATGCTCCGAAGTGCCGATCTGAATAAAATATTATTTTGGAATCTGCGATACTTTTTTCAGGATTCTTCGATGTATACGTTTTTAAAGAACAGCGTTTATTCCAAATATAAATCTCTTCTAATAATATAAATCTTTGATTTCACTTCTTATCAATTTAACACATCCTGAATAAAAGATTCTAAAATCTAATAAAGAATACAATTTCTTATAAAAAAAGAAAGGATAAAAATTTACAGAGTTGCGAACAGGCTCCGAAGTCCCGATCTGAAAACTTTACCAAAGAATGTAAAAAATAACTCTATTTCTCTATTAAATCTACAACTCTATGAAAGACTCAGATCACGTATCTAAAAATAAATCGCTATAATAAAAGAGAAATAATAAGAGGAGTTAAGTTTCATACCGTTCTGCTGTGTTTGGTCCTCAGCGCGTCTGACGCTCCGCGGCGCGTCTCCGCCCCTCACATGCGCCTTTACAGCGCTAAATTAATCATCTTTGCTAATTATTATACATTTACATCATTGTCAGCTTCAGGTACTTCATTTATTATTGATCAATGAACTGTTTGAAACAAAAAAGGTTGTATTTCAGTAATAATTCAAAATTATCAAAATAAAATATCTAAAATAATGGTTTCTATTTTAATAGCCTTTAAAATATAATTTATTTCTGTGATGTGCAGCTGTATTTTCAGCATCATTCCTCCAGTCTTCAGTGTCACATGATCTTTAGAAATCATGAAAATATGATGATTTATTCTTAGAACTATTAATAGTTGTACTACCAAATATTATTTTGGAATCTACAATACTTCTTTCAGGATTCTTCCATGTATAATTTTTTTAAAGAACAGCGTTTATTCCAAATATAAATCTCTTCTAATAATATTAATCTTTGATTTCACTTCTTATCAATTTAACACATCCTGAATAAAAGATTCTAAAATCTAATAAAGAATACAATTTCTTATAAAAAAAGAAAGGATAAAGATTTACCGAGTCGCGAATATGCTCCGAATTGCCGATCTGAATCAACCGAGGTGGAACAGGCTCCGAAGTGCCGATCTGAATAAACCTATCAACCTAGTCGCAAACATGCTCCGAATTGCCGATCTGAATCAACTGAGTCGCGAACAGGCTCCGAAGTCCCGATCTGAAAACTTTACCAAAGAATGTAAAAAATAACTCTATTTCTCTATTAAATCTACAACTCTATGAAAGACTCAGATCACGTATCTAAAAATAAATCGCTATAATAAAAGAGAAATAATAAGAGGAGTTAAGTTTCATACCGTTCTGCTGTGTTTGGTCCTCAGCGCGTCTGACGCTCCGCGGCGCGTCTCCGCCCCTCACATGCGCCTTTACAGCGCTAAATTAATCATCTTTGCTAATTATTATACATTTACATCATTGTCAGCTTCAGGTACTTCATTTATTATTGATCAATGAACTGTTTGAAACAAAAAAGGTTGTATTTCAGTAATAATTCAAAATTATCAAAATAAAATATCTAAAATAATGGTTTCTATTTTAATAGCCTTTAAAATATAATTTATTTCTGTGATGTGCAGCTGTATTTTCAGCATCATTCCTCCAGTCTTCAGTGTCACATGATCTTTAGAAATCATGAAAATATGATGATTTATTCTTAGAACTATTAATAGTTGTACTACCAAATATTATTTTGGAATCTACAATACTTTTTTCAGGATTCTTCCATGTATAATTTTTTTAAAGAACAGCGTTTATTCCAAATATAAATCTCTTCTAATAATATTAATCTTTGATTTCACTTCTTATCAATTTAACACATCCTGAATAAAAGATTCTAAAATCTAATAAAGAATACAATTTCTTATAAAAAAAGAAAGGATAAAGATTTACCGAGTCGCGAATATGCTCCGAATTGCCGATCTGAATCAACCGAGGTGGAACAGGCTCCGAAGTGCCGATCTGAATAAACCTATCAACCTAGTCGCAAACATGCTCCGAATTGCCGATCTGAATCAACTGAGTCGCGAACAGGCTCCGAAGTCCCGATCTGAAAACTTTACCAAAGAATGTAAAAAATAACTATATTTCTCTATTAAATCTACAACTCTATGAAAGACTCAGATCACGTATCTAAAAATAAATCGCTATTCTAATAATATTAATCGTTGATTTAACTTCTTATCAATTTAACACATCCTGAATAAAAGATTCTAAAATCTAATAAAGAATACAATTTCTTATAAAAAAAGAAAGGATAAAGATTTACCGAGTCGCGAACATGAACATGCTATTTTAAATAAATGCCCTTCTTTTAACTTTTTATTCATCAAAGAATCCCGAAAAAAGTATCACAGATTCCAAAATAATATTTATCAGCAAAACTGTTGATAATTCTAATAAAAAATCATTATATTATTCCAATTTCTGAAGATCATGTGACACTGAAGACTGGAGAAATGATGCTGAAAATATAGCTGCACATCACATGAATAAATTACACTTTTATGTATATTAAAATAGAAAAAAATTAATAATATTTCACAATATTACATGTTTTCCAGTATTTTTGATCAAATAAATGCTGTCTTGATGAGTAAAATAAATTCCTGTAAAAAACATTAAAAATCATTCTGATCCCAAACGCTGACTGGTAGTGTGTGTGTGTGTGTGTGTGTGTGCGTATGTGTGTGTGTGTATGAGCCCACTAACATACTAGGCAAGGCAAATTTATTTATATAGCACATTTCATGCACAATGCTAATTCAGAGTGTTTTACATAAAAGAAAGTAAAATAATCATAAAGATAAATTATAACAAAAATAAAACAAGCAATTTTAAAACTTTTTAAATGATTTAAAAAATCAATAGAGTAGCGAACATGCTCCGAATTGCCTATCTTTATCAACCGAGTCGCGAACATGCTCCGAAGTGCCGATCTGAATCAACCGAGACGCGAACATGCTCCGAAGTGCCGATCTGAATCATCCGATCAACCGAGTCGCGAACATGCTCCTAAGTGCCGATCTGAATCAACCGAGTCGCGAACATGCTCCGAAGTGCCGATCTGAATCAACCGAGTCGCGAACATGCTCCGAAGTGCCGATCTGAATCATCCGATCAACCGAGTCGCGAACATGCTCTGAAGTGCCGATCTGAATCAACCGATAAACCTAGTCGCGAACATGCTCTGAAGTGCCGATCTGAATCAACCGATCAACCGAGTCGCGAACATGCTCCAAAGTGCCGATCTGAATCAAATATTATTTTGGAATCTACAATACTTTTTTCAGGATTCTTCCATGTATAATTTTTTTAAAGAACAGCGTTTATTCCAAATATAAATCTCTTCTAATAATATTAATCTTTGATTTCACTTCTTATCAATTTAACACATCCTGAATAAAAGATTCTAAAATCTAATAAAGAATACAATTTCTTATAAAAAAAGAAAGGATAAAGATTTACCGAGTCGCGAATATGCTCCGAATTGCCGATCTGAATCAACCGAGGTGGAACAGGCTCCGAAGTGCCGATCTGAATAAACCTATCAACCTAGTCGCAAACATGCTCCGAATTGCCAATCTGAATCAACTGAGTCGCGAACAGGCTCCGAAGTCCCGATCTGAAAACTTTACCAAAGAATGTAAAAAATAACTATATTTCTCTATTAAATCTACAACTCTATGAAAGACTCAGATCACGTATCTAAAAATAAATCGCTATTCTAATAATATTAATCGTTGATTTAACTTCTTATCAATTTAACACATCCTGAATAAAAGATTCTAAAATCTAATAAAGAATACAATTTCTTATAAAAAAAGAAAGGATAAAGATTTACCGAGTCGCGAACATGCTCCGAATTGCCGATCTGAATCAACCGAGTCGCGAACAGGCTCCGAAATGCCGATCTAAATCAACCGAGTCGCGAACAGGCTCCGAGGTCCCGAGCTGAAAACTTTACCAAAGAATGTAAAAAATAACTATTTCTCTATTAAATCTACAGCTATATGAAAGACTCAGATCACGTATCTAAAAATAAATCGCTATAGTAAAAGAGAAATAATGAAAGGAGTGAAGTTTCCAACCATTCTGCTGTGTTTGGTCCTCGCAGCGCGTCTCCTGCCAGCACACGCGCATTTACAGCGCTAAATTAATCATCTTTGCTAATTATTATACATTTACATCATTGTCAGCTTCAGGTACTTCATTTATTATTGATCAATGAACTGTTTGAAACAAAAAAAGGTTGTATTTCAGTAATAATTCAAAATTATCAAAATAAAATATATAAAATAATGGTTTCTATTTTAATAGCCTTTAAAATATAATTTATTTCTGTGATGTGCAGCTGTATTTTCAGCATCATTCCTCCAGTCTTCAGTGTCACATGATCTTTAGAAATCATGAAAATATGATGATTTATTCTTAGAACTATTAATAGTTGTGCTACCAAATATTATTTTGGAATCTGCGATACTTTTTACAGGATTCTTCGATGCATAATTTTTTTAAGAACAGCGTTTATTTAAAATTATTAAAAATTTACTGACCCCAAACTATTGAACTATAGTGAATATTGTTTGGAAATATTAATATTTTAAATAAATGCCCTTCTTTTTAACTTTTTATTCATCAAAGAATCCTGAAAAAAGTATCACAGATTCCAAAATAATATTTATCAGCAAAACTGTTGATAATTCTAATAATAAATCATTATATTATTCCGATTTCTGAAGATCATGTGACACTGAAGACTGGAGAAATGATGCTGAAAATATAGCTGCACATCACATGAATAAATTACACTTTCATGTATATTAAAATAGAAAAATGTTAATAATATTTGACAATATTACATGTTTTCCAGTATTTTTGATCAAATAAATGCTGTCTTGATGAGTAAAATAAATTCCTGTAAAAAACATTAAAAATCATTCTGATCCCAAACGCTGACTGGTAGTGTGTGTGTGTGTGTGTGTGTGTGTGTGTGTGTGTGTATGAGCCCACTAACACACTAGGCAAGGCAAGTTTATTTATATAGCACATTTCATGCACAATGGTAATTCAGAGTGTTTTACATAAAAGAAAGTAAAATAATCATAAAGAAAAATTATAACAAAAATAAAACAAGCAATTTTAAAACTTTTAAAATGATTAAAAAATCAACAGAGTAGCGAACATGCTCCTAAGTGCCGATCTGAATCAACCGAGTCGCGAACATGCTCCGAAGTGCCGATCTGAATCAACCGAGTCGCGAACATGCTCCGAAGTGCCGATCTGAATCAACCAATCAACCGAGTTGGCGAACATGCTCCGAAGTGCCGATCTGAATCAACCGAGTCGCGAACATGCTCCGAAGTGCCGATCTGAATCAACCGATCAACCAAGTCGCGAACATGCTCCGAAGTGCCGATCTGAATCAAATATTATTTTGGAATCTACAATACTTTTTTCAGGATTCTTCCATGTATAATTTTTTTAAAGAACAGTGTTTATTCCAAATATAAATCTCTTCTAATAATATTAATCTTTGATTTCAATTCTTATCAATTTAACACATTCTGAATAAAAGATTCTCAAATCTAATAAAGAATAAAATTTCTTATAAAAAAAGAAAGGATAAAGATTTACCGAGTCGCGAATATGCTCCGAATTGCCGATCTGAATCAACCGAGGTGGAACAGGCTCCGAAGTGCCGATCTGAATAAACCTATCAACCTAGTCACAAACATGCTCCGAATTGCCGATCTGAATCAACTGAGTCGCGAACAGGCTCCGAGGTCCCGAGCTGAAAACTTTACCAAAGAATGTAAAAAATAACTATTTCTCTATTAAATCTACAGCTATATGAAAGACTCAGATCACGTATCTAAAAATAAATCGCTATAGTAAAAGAGAAATAATGAGAGGAGTGAAGTTTCCTACCGTTCTGCTGTGTTTGGTCCTGGCAGCGCGTCTCCTGCCAGCACAGCGCATTTACAGCGCTAAATTAATCACATTTGCTAATTATTATACATTTACATCATTGTAAGCTTCAGGTACTTCATTTATGATTGTTCAATGAACTGTTTGAAACAAAAAAAAGGCTGTATTTCAGTAATAATTCAAAATCAAATATATAAATATCAAAATGAAATATATAAAATAATGGTTTCTATTTTAATATCCTTTAAAATATAATTTATTCCTGTGATGTGCAGCTGTATTTTCAGCATCATTCCTCCAGTCTTCAGTGTCACATGATCTTTAGAAATCATGAAAATATGATGATTTATTCTTAGAACTATTAATAGTTGTGCTACCAAATATTATTTTGGAATCTGCGATACTTTTTACAGGATTCTTCGATGCATAATTTTTTTAAGAACAGCGTTTATTTAAAATTATTAAAAATTTACTGACCCCAAACTATTGAACTATAGTGAATATTGTTTGGAAATATTAATATTTTAAATAAATGCCCTTCTTTTTAACTTTTTATTCATCAAAGAATCCTGAAAAAAGTATCACAGATTCCAAAATAATATTTATCAGCAAAACTGTTGATAATTTTAATAATAAATCATTATTACCCCTCCATCCTAGTACATCCCTGCATCTTTTTCAATCCTATTCCATTATCATTTATAGCACAATTGTTTATACACTTATTTATTTGACTACCTTTTTTTTTTTTTTTTTTTGTCTGTGTGTTGGTGTCTCTGTGTACTGGAAGCTTATGTCACTAAAACAAATTCCTTGTATGCGCAAACATACTTGGCAATAAAGCTCTTTCTGATTCTGATTCTGATTCTGATTATATTATTCCGATTTCTGAAGATCATGTGACACTGAAGACTGGAGAAATGATGCTGAAAATATAGCTGCACATCACATGAATAAATTACACTTTCATGTATATTAAAATAGAAATAATTTAATAATATTTCACAATATTACATGTTTTCCAGTATTTTTGATCAAATAAATGCTGTCTTGATGAGTAAAATAAATTCCTGTAAAAAACATTAAAAATCATTCTGATCCCAAATGCTGAGTGATAGTGTGTGTGTGTGTGTGTGTGTGTGTGTGTGTGTGTGTGTGTGTGTGTGTGTGTGTGCGTATGTGTGTGTGTGTATGAGCCCACTAACATACTAGGCAAGGCAAGTTTATTTATATAGCACATTTCATGCACAATGGTAATTCAGAGTGTTTTACATAAAAGAAAGTAAAATAATAATAAAGAAAAATTATAACAAAAATAAAACAAGCAATTTTAAAACTTTTAAAATGATTAAAAAAACAACAGAGTAGCGAACATGCTCCGAAGTGCCGATCTGAATCAACCGAGTCGCGAACATGCTCCGAAGTGCCGATCTGAATCAACCGAGTCGCGAACATGCTCCGAAGTGCCGATCTGAATCAACCTAGTCGCGAACATGCTCCGAAGTGCCGATCTGAATTAACCGATCAACCGAGTCGCGAACATGCTCCGAAGTGCCGATCTGAATCAACCCATCAACCGAGTCGCGAACATGCTCCGAAGTGCCGATCTGATTCAAATATTATTTTGGAATCTACAATACTTTTTTCAGGATTCTTCCATGTATAATTTTTTTAAAGAACAGCGTTTATTCCAAATATAAATCTCTTCTAATAATATTAATCTTTGATTTCACTTCTTATCAATTTAACACATCCTGAATAAAAGATTCTAAAATCTAATAAAGAATACAATTTCTTATAAAAAAAGAAAGGATAAAGATTTACCGAGTCGCGAATATGCTCCGAATTGCCGATCTGAATCAACCGAGGTGGAACAGGCTCCGAAGTGCCGATCTGAATAAACCTATCAACCTAGTCACAAACATGCTCCGAATTGCCGATCTGAATCAACTGAGTCGCGAACAGGCTCCGAGGTCCCGAGCTGAAAACTTTACCAAAGAATGTAAAAAATAACTATTTCTCTATTAAATCTACAGCTATATGAAAGACTCAGATCACGTATCTAAAAATAAATCGCTATAGTAAAAGAGAAATAATGAGAGGAGTGAAGTTTCCTACCGTTCTGCTGTGTTTGGTCCTGGCAGCGCGTCTCCTGCCAGCACACGCGCATTTACAGCGCTAAATTAAGCATCTTTGCTAATTATTATACATTTACATCATTGTCAGCTTCAGGTACTTCATTTATTATTGTTCAATGAACTGTTTGAAACAAAAAAAGGTTGTATTTCAGTAATAATTCAAAATTATCAAAATAAAATATATAAAATAATGGTTTCTATTTTAATATCCTTTAAAATATATTTTATTTCTGTGATGTGCAGCTGTATTTTCAGCATCATTCCTCCAGTCTTCAGTGTCACATGATCTTTAGAAATCATGAAAATATGATGATTTATTCTTAGAACTATTAATAGTTGTGCTACCAAATATTATTTTGGAATCTGCGATACTTTTTACAGGATTCTTCGATGCATAATTTTTTTAAGAACAGCGTTTATTTAAAATTATTAAAAATTTACTGACCCCAAACTATTGAACTATAGTGAATATTGTTTGGAAATATTAATATTTTAAATAAATGACCTTCTTTTTAACTTTTTATTCATCAAAGAATCCTGAAAAAAGTATCACAGATTCCAAAATAATATTTATCAGCAAAACTGTTGATAATTCTAATAATAAATCATTATATTATTCCGATTTCTGAAGATCATGTGACACTGAAGACTGGAGAAATGATGCTGAAAATATAGCTGCACATCACATGAATAAATTACACTTTCATGTATATTAAAATAGAAAAAATTTAATAATATTTCACAATATTACATGTTTTCCAGTATTTTTGATCAAATAAATGCTGTCTTGATGAGTAAAATAAATTCCTGTAAAAAACATTAAAAATCATTCTGATCCCAAACGCTGACTGGTAGTGTGTGTGTGTGTGCGTATGTGTGTGTGTGTATGAGCCCACTAACATACTAGGCAAGGCAAGTTTATTTATATAGCACATTTCATACACAATGGTAATTCAGAGTGTTTTACATAAAAGAAAGTAAAATAATCATAAAGAAAAATTATAACAAAAATAAAACAAGCAATTTTAAAACTTTTAAAATGATTAAAAAAATCAACAGAGTAGCGAACATGTTCCGAAGTGCCTATCTTTATCAACCGAGTCGGGAACATGCTCCGAAGTGCCGATCTGAATCAACCGAGTCGCTAACATGCTCCGAAGTGCCGATCTGAATCAACCGAGTCGCGAACATGCTCCGAAGTGACGATCTGAATCAACCGAGTCGCGAACATGCTCCGAAGTGCCGATCTGAATCAACCGAGTCGCTAACATGCTCCGAAGTGCCGATCTGAATCAACCGATCAACCGAGTCGCGAACATGCTCCAAAGTGCCGATCTGAATCAACCGATCAACCGAGTCGCGAACTTGCTCCAAAGTGCCGATCTGAATCAAATATTATTTTGGAATCTACAATACTTTTTTCAGGATTCTTCCATGTATAATTTTTTAAAGAACAGCGTTTATTCCAAATATAAATCTCTTCTAATAATATTAATCTTTGATTTCACTTCTTATCAATTTAACACATCCTGAATAAAAGATTCTAAAATCTAATAAAGAATACAATTTCTTATAAAAAAAGAAAGGATAAAGATTTACCAAGTCGCGAATATGCTCCGAAGTGCCGATCTGAATCAACCGATGTGGAACAGGCTCCGAAGTGCCGATCTGAAAACTTTACCAAAGAATGTAAAAAATAACTATATTTCTCTATTAAATCTACAACTCTATGAAAGACTCAGATCACCTATCTAAAATTAAATCGCTATAGTAAAAGAGAAATAATAAGAGGAGTGAAGTTTCCTACCATTCTGCTGTGTTTGGTCCTCACGCGTGTCTCCGCCCCTCACACGGGCGTTTACATCGCTAAATTAATCATCTTTGCTAATTATTATACATTTACATCATTGTCAGCTTCAGGTACTTCATTTATTATTGATCAATGAACTGTTTGAAACAAAAAAAGGTTGTATTTCAGTAATAATTCAAAATTATCAAAATAAAATATATAAAATAATGGTTTCTATTTTAATAGCCTTTCAAATATAATTTATTTCTGTGATGTGCAGCTGTATTTTCAGCATCATTCATCCAGTTTTCAGTGTCACATGATCTTTAGAAATCATGAAAATATGATGATTTATTCTTAGAACTATTAATAGTTGTGCTACCAAATATTATTTTGGAATCTGCGATACTTTTTACAGGATTCTTCGATGCATAATTTTTTTAAGAACAGCGTTTATTTAAAATTATTAAAAATTTACTGACCCCAAACTATTGAACTATAGTGAATATTGTTTGGAAATATTAATATTTTAAATAAATGCCCTTCTTTTTAACTTTTTATTCATCAAAGAATCCTGAAAAAAGTATCACAGATTCCAAAATAATATTTATCAGCAAAACTGTTGATAATTCTAATAATAAATCATTATATTATTCCGATTTCTGAAGATCATGTGACACTGAAGACTGGAGAAATGATGCTGAAAATATAGCTGCACATCACATGAATAAATTACACTTTCATGTATATTAAAATAGAAAAATGTTAATAATATTTGACAATATTACATGTTTTCCAGTATTTTTGATCAAATAAATGCTGTCTTGATGAGTAAAATAAATTCCTGTAAAAAACATTAAAAATCATTCTGATCCCAAACGCTGACTGGTAGTGTGTGTGTGTGTGTGTGTGTGTGTGTGTGTGTGTATGAGCCCACTAACATACTAGGCAAGGCAAGTTTATTTATATAGCACATTTCATGCACAATGGTAATTCAGAGTGTTTTACATAAAAGAAAGTAAAATAATCATAAAGAAAAATTATAACAAAAATAAAACAAGCAATTATAAAACTTTTAAAATGATTAAAAAATCAACAGAGTAGCGAACATGCTCCTAAGTGCCGATCTGAATCAACCGAGTCGCGAACATGCTCCGAAGTGCCGATCTGAATCAACCGAGTCGCGAACATGCTCCGAAGTGCCGATCTGAATCAACCAATCAACCGAGTTGGCGAACATGCTCCGAAGTGCCGATCTGAATCAACCGATCAACCGAGTCGCGAACATGCTCCGAAGTGCCGATCTGAATCAAATATTATTTTGGAATCTACAATACTTTTTTTCAGGATTCTTCCATGTATAATTTTTTTAAAGAACAGCGTTTATTCCAAATATAAATCTCTTCTAATAATATTAATCTTTGATTTCAATTCTTATCAATTTAACACATCCTGAATAAAAGATTCTCAAATCTAATAAAGAATACAATTTCTTATAAAAAAAAGAAAGGATAAAGATTTACCAAGTCGCGAATATGCTCCGAAGTGCCGATCTGAATCAACCGATGTGGAACAGGCTCCGAAGTGCCGATCTGAAAACTTTACCAAAGAATGTAAAAAATAACTATATTTCTCTATTAAATCTACAACTCTATGAAAGACTCAGATCACCTATCTAAAATTAAATCGCTATAGTAAAAGAGAAATAATAAGAGGAGTGAAGTTTCCTACCATTCTGCTGTGTTTGGTCCTCACGCGTGTCTCCGCCCCTCACACGGGCGTTTACAGCGCTAAATTAATCATCTTTGCTAATTATTATACATTAACATCATTGTCAGCTTCAGGTACTTCATTTATTATTGATCAATGAACTGTTTGAAACAAAAAAAGGTTGTATTTCAGTAATAATTCAAAATTATCAAAATAAAATATATAAAATAATGGGTTCTATTTTAATAGCCTTTAAAATATAATTTATTTCTGTGATGTGCAGCTGTATTTTCAGCATCATTCATCCAGTCTTCAGTGTCACATGATCTTTAGAAATCATGAAAATATGATGATTTATTCTTAGAACTATTAATAGTTGTGCTACCAAATATTATTTTGGAATCTGCGATACTTTTTACAGGATTCTTCGATGCATAATTTTTTTAAGAACAGCGTTTATTTAAAATTATTAAAAATTTACTGACCCCAAACTATTGAACTATAGTGAATATTGTTTGGAAATATTAATATTTTAAATAAATGCCCTTCTTTTTAACTTTTTATTCATCAAAGAATCCTGAAAAAAGTATCACAGATTCCAAAATAATATTTATCAGCAAAACTGTTGATAATTCTAATAATAAATCATTATATTATTCCGATTTCTGAAGATCATGTGACACTGAAGACTGGAGAAATGATGCTGAAAATATAGCTGCACATCACATGAATAAATTACACTTTCATGTATATTAAAATAGAAAAATGTTAATAATATTTGACAATATTACATGTTTTCCAGTATTTTTGATCAAATAAATGCTGTCTTGATGAGTAAAATAAATTCCTGTAAAAAACATTAAAAATCATTCTGATCCCAAACGCTGACTGGTAGTGTGTGTGTGTGTGTGTGTGTGTGTATGAGCCCACTAACATACTAGGCAAGGCAAGTTTATTTATATAGCACATTTCATGCACAATGGTAATTCAGAGTGTTTTACATAAAAGAAAGTAAAATAATCATAAAGAAAAATTATAACAAAAATAAAACAAGCAATTATAAAACTTTTAAAATGATTAAAAAATCAACAGAGTAGCGAACATGCTCCTAAGTGCCGATCTGAATCAACCGAGTCCCGAACATGCTCCGAAGTGCCGATCTGAATCAACCGAGTCGCGAACATGCTCCGAAGTGCCGATCTGAATCAACCAATCAACCGAGTTGGCGAACATGCTCCGAAGTGCCGATCTGAATCAAATATTATTTTGGAATCTACAATACTTTTTTCAGGATTCTTCCATGTATAAATCTCGGAATCTATAATCTATAAATCTTGGAATTTATATTCCAAATATAAATCTCTTCTAATAATATTAATCTTTGATTTCAATTCTTATCAATTTAACACATCCTGAATAAAAGATTCTCAAATCTAATAAAGAATACAATTTCTTATAAAAAAAAGAAAGGATAAAGATTTACCGAGTCGCGAATATGCTCCGAATTGCCGATCTGAATCAACCGAGGTGGAACAGGCTCCGAAGTGCCGATCTGAATAAACCTATCAACCTAGTCACAAACATGCTCCGAATTGCCGATCTGAATCAACTGAGTCGCGAACAGGCTCCGAGGTCCCGAGCTGAAAACTTTACCAAAGAATGTAAAAAATAACTATTTCTCTATTAAATCTACAGCTATATGAAAGACTCAGATCACGTATCTAAAAATAAATCGCTATAGTAAAAGAGAAATAATGAGAGGAGTGAAGTGTGCTGCCAGCACACGCGCATTTACAGCGCTAAATTAATCACATTTGCTAATTATTATACATTTACATCATTGTAAGCTTCAGGTACTTCATTTATTATTGTTCAATGAACTGTTTGAAACAAAAAAGGCTGTATTTCAGTAATAATTCAAAATCAAATATATAAATATCAAAATGAAATATTTAAAATAATGGTTTCTATTTTAATATCCTTTAAAATATAATTTATTTCTGTGATGTGCAGCTGTATTTTCAGCATCATTCCTCCAGTCTTCAGTGTCACATGATCTTTAGAAATCATGAAAATATGATGATTTATTCTTAGAACTATTAATAGTTGTGCTACCAAATATTATTTTGGAATCTGCGATACTTTTTACAGGATTCTTCGATGCATAATTTTTTTAAGAACAGCGTTTATTTAAAATTATTAAAAATTTAGTGACCCCAAACTATTGAACTATAGTGAATATTGTTTGGAAATATTAATATTTTAAATAAATGCCCTTCTTTTTAACTTTTTATTCATCAAAGAATCCTGAAAAAAGTATCACAGATTCCAAAATAATATTTATCAGCAAAACTGTTGATAATTCTAATAATAAATCATTACATTATTCCGATTTCTGAAGATCATGTGACACTGAAGACTGGAGAAATGATGCTGAAAATATAGCTGCACATCACATGAATAAATTACACTTTCATGTATATTAAAATAGAAAAAAATTAATAATATTTCACAATATTACATGTTTTCCAGTATTTTTGATCAAATAAATGCTGTCTTGATGAGTAAAATAAATTCCTGTAAAAAACATTAAAAATCATTCTGATCCCAAATGCTGAGTGATAGTGTGTGTGTGTGTGTGTGTGTGTGCGTGGGTATGTGTGTGTGTGTATGAGCCCACTAACATACTAGGCAAGGCAAGTTTATTTATATAGCACATTTCATGCACAATGGTAATTCAGAGTGTTTTACATAAAAGAAAGTAAAATAATCATAAAGAAAAATTATAACAAAAATAAAACAAGCAATTTTAAAACTTTTAAAATGATTAAAAAATCAACAGAGTAGCGAACATGCTCCGAAGTGCCGATCTGAATCAACCGAGTCGCGAACATGCTCCGAAGTGCCGATCTGAATTAACCGATCAACCGAGTCGCGAACATGCTCCGAAGTGCCGATCTGAATCAACCCATCAACCGAGTCGCGAACATGCTCCGAAGTGCCGATCTGAATCAAATATTATTTTGGAATCTACAATACTTTTTTCAGGATTCTTCCATGTATAATTTTTTTAAAGAACAGCGTTTATTCCAAATATAAATCTCTTCTAATAATATTAATCTTTGATTTCACTTCTTATCAATTTAACACATCCTGAATAAAAGATTCTAAAATCTAATAAAGAATACAATTTCTTATAAAAAAAGAAAGGATAAAGATTTACCGAGTCGCGAATATGCTCCGAATTGCCGATCTGAATCAACCGAGGTGGAACAGGCTCCGAAGTGCCGATCTGAATAAACCTATCAACCTAGTCGCAAACATGCTCCGAATTGCCGATCTGAAAACTTTACCAAAGAATGTAAAAAATAACTATATTTCTCTATTAAATCTACAACTCTATGAAAGACTCAGATCACGTATCTAAAAATAAATCGCTATAGTAAAAGAGAAATAATAAGAGGAGTGAAGTTTCCTACCGTTCTGCTGTGTTTGGTCCTCACGCGTGTCTCAGCCCCTCACACGCACGTTTACAGCGCTAAATTAATCATCTTTGCTAATTATTATACATTTACATCATTGTCAGCTTCAGGTACTTCATTTATTATTGATCAATGAACTGTTTGAAACAAAAAAAGGTTGTATTTCAGTAATAATTCAAAATTATCAAAATAAAATATATAAAATAATGGTTTCTATTTTAATAGCCTTTAAAATATAATTTATTTCTGTGATGTGCAGCTGTATTTTCAGCATCATTCCTCCAGTCTTCAGTGTCACATGATCTTTAGAAATCATGAAAATATGATGATTTATTCTTAGAACTATTAATAGTTGTACTACCAAATATTATTTTGGAATCTGCGTTACTTTTGTTAGGATTCTTCGATGTATAATTTTTTTTTTAAGAACAGCGTTTATTTAAAATTATTAAAAATTTACTGACCCCAAACTATTGAACTATAGTGAATATTGTTAGGAAATATATTTTAAATAAATGCCCTTCTTTTTAACTGTTTATTCATCAAATAATCCTGAAAAAAGTATCACAGATTCCCAAATAATATTTATCAGCAAAACTGTTGATAATTCTAATAATAAATCATTATATTATTCTGATTTCTGAAGATCATGTGACACTGAAGACTGAAGGAATGATGCTGAAAATATAGCTGCACACCACATGAATAAATTACACTTTCATGTATATTAAAATAGAAAAATGTTAATAATATTACTAGGGCCGGGACTTTAACGCGTTAATTGAGATTAATTAATTACACAAAAAATAACGCGTTAACTAAGATTAATTAATTACAGAAAAAAAAATCCCGAATTTTTAACAACTTATTTTTGCACCGCGGAACGTTTCTCACTGGATGAGTTTCGGCGGGACCGATTATACTGAAGCACCAACTAGCGTTCGCTTCGCATATCACCGCAGCAGCACATCGAGCATCAAGTATCACCTCAACGCAAAACATATAGCAGCTAGCGTTGACTTTACACTTTATGTTGAACTATGTATTATTTTGTTGGTGCAACAGTTTATGTTGAACTCTTTAATGTTTTGGCCAAGGTTATTGAGAGTTGGACTTAGTATGTTATGGCCTCTGAAGCAACAGAGAGATGTTTTCTAATAGTCAGTGTTTCCAATGTTTCCAATGTTCTGTAATTGACAGTATTGTGTTTTACTTAAAAAACACTTTACAGAAGGTTCCAGCACCTATAAGCTTCCTGAATTTCTGAAATGTACTATTTCTAAATTGTTTCTAAATATGCTATTGCTATACTTCATGGCAAAAATTGCACTGGTCTGCTAGACTTGGTTGAACAAAAAGAAACAATATTTTGTTGCTTAAGCTTATCTATTCAGTCATTATTCAATGGTATACTATAAATCCATGTGAAAAAAAAAATTACTTCTCACTGTTCTCAGATCAAATATTTATATGCGATTAAAATGCGATTAATTTCGATTAATTAATTACAAAGCCTCTAATTAATTAGATTAATTTTTTTAATCGAGTCCCGGCCCTAAATATTACACAATATTACATGTTTTCCAGTATTTTAGATCAAATAAATGCTGTCTTGTTGAGTAAAATAAATTCCTGTAAAAAACATTAAAAATAATTCTGATCCCAAACTCTGACCGGTAGTGTGTGTGTTGCTGTGGGTGCGTGTGTGTGTGTGTGTATAAGCTCACTAACACACTAGGCAAGGCAAGTTTATTTATATAGCACATTTCATGCAAAATGGTAATTCAAAGTGCTTTACATAAAAGAAAGTAAAATAATCATAAAGAAAAATTATTACAAAAATAAAACAAGCAATTTTAAAACTTTTAAAATGATTTTAAAAAATCAACAGAGTAGCGAACAGGCTCCGAAGTGCCGATCTAAATCAACCGAGTCGCGAACAGGCTCCGAGGTCCCGAGCTGAAAACTTTACCAAAGAATGTAAAAAATAACTATTTCTCTATTAAATCTACAGCTATATGAAAGACTCAGATCACGTATCTAAAAATAAATCGCTATAGTAAAAGAGAAATAATGAGAGGAGTGAAGTTTCCTACCGTTCTGCTGTGTTTGGTCCTGGCAGCGCGTCTCCTGCCAGCACACGCGCATTTACAGCGCTAAATTAATCATCTTTGCTAATTATTATACATTTACATCATTGTCAGCTTCAGGTACTTCATTTATTATTGTTCAATGAACTGTTTGAAACAAAAAAAGGTTGTATTTCAGTAATAATTCAAAATTATCAAAATAAAATATATAAAATAATGGTTTCTATTTTAATATCCTTTAAAATATATTTTATTTCTGTGATGTGCAGCTGTATTTTCAGCATCATTCCTCCAGTCTTCAGTGTCACATGATCTTTAGAAATCATGAAAATATGATGATTTATTCTTAGAACTATTAATAGTTGTGCTACCAAATATTATTTTGGAATCTGCGATACTTTTTACAGGATTCTTCGATGCATAATTTTTTTAAGAACAGCGTTTATTTAAAATTATTAAAAATTTACTGACCCCAAACTATTGAACTATAGTGAATATTGTTTGGAAATATTAATATTTTAAATAAATGACCTTCTTTTTAACTTTTTATTCATCAAAGAATCCTGAAAAAAGTATCACAGATTCCAAAATAATATTTATCAGCAAAACTGTTGATAATTCTAATAATAAATCATTATATTATTCCGATTTCTGAAGATCATGTGACACTGAAGACTGGAGAAATGATGCTGAAAATATAGCTGCACATCACATGAATAAATTACACTTTCATGTATATTAAAATAGAAAAAATTTAATAATATTTCACAATATTACATGTTTTCCAGTATTTTTGATCAAATAAATGCTGTCTTGATGAGTAAAATAAATTCCTGTCAAAAACATTAAAAATCATTCTGATCCCAAACGCTGACTGGTAGTGTGTGTGTGTGTGTGCGTATGTGTGTGTGTGTATGAGCCCACTAACATACTAGGCAAGGCAAGTTTATTTATATAGCACATTTCATACACAATGGTAATTCAGAGTGTTTTACATAAAATAAAGTAAAATAATCATAAAGAAAAATTATAACAAAAATAAAACAAGCAATTTTAAAACTTTTAAAATGATTAAAAAAATCAATAGAGTAGCGAACATGCTCCGAAGTGCCTATCTTTATCAACCGAGTCGGGAACATGCTCCTAAGTGCCGATCTGAATCAACCGAGTCGCTACCCAGATAGCAAATGACATGTGGCCCAGTTCTGGCCCACATATCCCATATTCTTCTGGCCCACATACCGCGCGGAATGACGGCGATGACTCAACCTGAGTCTGGCTGACATATGTCAGCCACAACTGAACCAGATCTGGGCCACATCTCAGAAATGGTGTGGGTGACATCTGGCCCAGATCTGGCCCAGTTTTGTCTGACAGAAGTCAGCCACAACTGTACCAGATCCATGCCGCATCTCACAAATGGCATGGGCGACACCTGGCCCAGATGTCAACCACGCCATTTCTGAGATGTGGCCCAGATCCGTCCCAGTTGTGGCTGACTTCTGGGTTAGATATGGCCCATATTTACCCTTTCTAGACACAAAAGAATATGTAATTCATCCAGAATAAAGAAAACACTCATGTAGTCTAAACTGCTTTATTAAAATATAAAGATTAGACAAATAAATATACATACATGAATACAACTGCATGTATAGATATAAAACAAATACATTTACATTATTACAAAATAAAAAATACAGATAAATATTTATAAATATAGTTAAATACACATTAACATTACATTTACATTTAGCAGACACTTTTATCCAAAGCAACTTACAAATGAGGACAATGGAAGCAATCAAACTCAACAAAAGAGCAATGATATACAGGTGCTGGTCATATAATTAGAATATCATCAAAAAGTTGATTTATTTCACTAATTCCATTCAAAAAGTGAAACTTGTATATTATATGTATTCATTACACACAGACTGATATATTTCAAATGTTTATTTCTTTTAATTTTGACGTTTATATTCAGACGCGGCAGAGAGGAGTGAGTATGAGAAACATTCAGATACACAGGCTGATTCAGTCTTCTGAATTGGGAGTAGCGAACATGCATTATAAACTTCTTTCAAATTAGAATCTGTTGGGGAGATAAAATGTGCAAGATAACATACTAATAAAAACATAAAACAAAAAACATCAAACAAAACAAATGTATCTTTTACTCTCCAGTACTGAAAGCAGAACTGATAAGGGAGCCCTTGATACTGTGACACAGCTCTTTCAAATTGACATTACCTTTTTTGCAGTGGCGGTAGTTTGTATGTCCATCTATAGTTGCCATCATCTAAGGTCTTTTGAGTACTGGTATCATCTGAAGTCCTCACAAGTCCTGCAAGTCCTGTGCTGTGCAGTTTCTAATAACCCTGGGATGGACATTTGCAGAAACAGGAGGGCAAAGGGAGAAAGATTAGCATAGCTGCTGTTCATATCATTTCAGGCAATGTGCACTTTTTACTATTTCATCAATGGAGTACATTGAGTACTCTTTTTAATCTAGTAGCTTTAAACTGAAATAATTTTTCTAGATCCCTTAATAAACATATTATTTGTTGTCTGTTTTTGGGGAACAGACACAGTCTCTATAGAATGGACTGCATATGCCAGAGTAACATTTAATACATTTTAATAAAATTTAACTGGGAGGAACATCATAACTGTAATTTACACATCCATTCAAGAGTTTGGGGTCTGTAAGATATTTTATGCCTTTATAAAAAATCTCTTATGCTCACCACGGCTCCATTTATTGAATCAAATTACAGTAAAATAGTAACACTGTGACTATTACAATTCAAAACAACTCTTTTCTATGTGAATATTATGTTAAAATTAAAATTATTCCTTTGATCAAAGCTGAATTTTCAGCATCATTACTCCAGTCTTCAGTGACAAATCTTCAGAAATCATTTTAATATGATGATTTACTGCTCAAGAAACATTTCTGATTATGATCAATGTTAAAATACAGACGTGCTGATTTTTTTTTTTTTTGTTGGATTCATTGTTACATACACTCCAAACATTTGAATGTTAGTGTTACATGCATCAAATTGTTCAAAATCATCTGTTTCAAATAGTGTTCCTGTAGCTCAACTGGTAGAGCACTGTGTTAGCAAGCAAGCAAGTGCAAGGTTGGGGGTTTGATTCCCCGGGAACACATGATATGCAAAAATTGATAGCCTGAATGCACTGTAAGTCGCTTTGGATAAAAGCGTCTGCTAAATGCATAAATAAATGCAGGTCTTTTGAACTTTGTATTCATCTGTGAATCCTGAAAAATAAAATGCATCACAGTTTCCACAAAAAAAAATGAAGCAGCACAACTGTTTCAACGCTGATAATAAGTTTCTTGAGCAGCAAATCAGCATTTCTGAGGGATCCATGTGACACTGAAGACTGTAGGAATGATGCTGAAAATACAGCTGCACATCACAGGCATAAATTAGTTTATAATGTATTCACATAGAAAACAGCTATTTTAAATTGTAATAATATTTCACAATATTACTCTTTTTACATATTTTAATCAAATAATTACTACAGAGGTGAGCAGAAGATAATTATTACAAATTGTTAGCTAGCTTTTGAATACTAGTGTACAGTATATTTGAGGTTTGACTTACTGTACTAGTTTTGTGGTCAATAGCATCTTGGAGATGTTGTCTTACAGTAGGTTCACTCCGACTCTGCTGGATGCAGCAGGCCATCAGCACTGAAGAATCTAGGAACAAAACAAGCAATTTGACACAGAGCCAACAATATTTAGTCTGCAGTTCCAGGTTTATTAGATGGAAACAGCTAGAGCAGGTGAGATGCAAAAAATAAATAAAATAACAGATTCATTGCGATATATGTTGTGAAAAAATGCATATTAGGTTACTTAACCTCTTCAGCGCTTCCTACATCTCTGTCAGCAGCTCCCTTCAGAAATATTGAAATCTTGGACACTCCCTTCTGTTGTAGAAGGATTATTTTGTCACTCTTGAAATCGCAGAACAGTTTTGTTTACCATAAAAGATCAAAACAACTTTAGTTTTCAGCCAGTTTTCGCGCTCCTTGATAACGTGACGTCATCGATAAACAGTAAAGTGTAAATGTTAAGGTTAAATAAATTAAGCAATTTCCAATCATCCATTGAAAGATTACCAACAAAACAGTCAATATCTATCATCTACAGATGAAGATTTGATTTAAAGCCCAAAATTTCATAAATAAGAGCACAATAGAGTTATCATACCTGACGATACGTCGTCTGAAAACGGTAGAAACGCTAACGGACTTTTTCGAAGACATTAAACCATTCCTATAAAGTAAATAAACAACAGAATCGAGTCAAATACAAGTAAGAGAAGTGTCAACAACAGTTATTAATACAGTTAAGTAGTATTTGTGTGATTTTATGGACTTAACTCATCTGAAAACAGTGAAATCAGCGAGAAACGGGGTGTTTCCCCGTGACATTTGCAGTGTTGCGCTCCGTTTCCATGGCAACTCCATCCGGTCCGCGCGCACGCCCATGAAAGCACGTCACGAATTAAAAGTCACACGCTTACGTTACATAAATAAAAATATGAATAAACATATGCCCCTTATTTTTTTTCTGTAAGAGGGGGCGCGGCCATTTGTAGATTTAATGTGTCTGGCTTTCGGTGTCATTCCAGCTATATTAGCTGTACAAACAGCTTGTTTTGCCGTTTACTGTTGCAAACTGCTGTATCTTACCATGTTATTTTTAATGTATTGTCTTAATTATGAACGTACTGGTTTGTAGTGCAAACAGTTTTACCTTTTACTGCACTTTGTTCTTCTTGTTATTTCCCTATAACCATGACCATAAGTCTCACACATTCACATACAATTGCTTGGTGGATAGAATTAGATCACTACATGATTCAAAATGTCATTCAATCATGATATTGGTAATTTAAAATTCATTTTGTAGTTCTATAGCCCAGTGCAAAATGCCAGGCCTGCACATAATAGTGGGACAAAGTGGCACTTTGTGTTTTTTGTATTGTTGCTTTTACGAACACTCACATATGTATGTATGCGTGTGTATATATATATATATATATATATGTGTGTGTGTGTGTGTGTGTGTGTGTATAAGGTGCATCTTGAAGAAATGTGAATATCATGAAAAAAGTTAATTTTTTGTAACTTTTTTTATTAAAAAGTGAAATTGTCATATATTCTAAAGATTCATAATTTATTATTATAATTTTTTTTTTTGATGATTAGAGCTTAATTGAATGAATGTAATTATTGCATTTAAAAGTATAAAAAAAAGAGTTAAACAAATATTATTTAATTATTTAAAATGATTTTTAAAGAAACTTTGTCCTGTAGTGTGACAGTACAGTTGTTGACTTTTTTTCTTTCTTTTTTTATCACACCAAAGGACGTTTCAGCCTTTTCTGTCAATTAATTACCTTGCTAATCCAAGCTAACCTGTCATTAGTGGCAAGCAAGACACATTTGCAAAATTTTCTAGGATTATGTAGCTTAACATGCACTTTTTAATAAAAAATATATATAATTTAGGGGTGTCATATTAATGCACAACAAAGCATAAAAAATTTGTAGTGGTTCCGAAAAAGTTCAAAGGACATGGTGTCACACCAGAGGACATGGTACAAAAATGTAAAAAAATCGAATAACATTGCAGCTTCATAACAGGTCCGTGTAGGTCAAATAAATGTGTGTATGTATTTATATTACGTGTCCTGAAATATTATGGGCGTCCAGTACTCAAAATAGTTTTAGATCTACTGACTGGTAAAGTAAGGTGATCTGCCAGGACGTATCTTCAGAAAATGGCACATCTGGTCACCTGGTATAGGCCATATCTGGCCCACATACAACAAGCCAGAACTCAACCTAAAACCGGTTTGTCACACACGGGCCAGATCTGGCCCACACACAGCAAACCACGACTCAAATTAAAGCCGGTTTGTCACACACGGGCCAGATCTGGCCCACACACAGCAAGCCACGACTCAAATTAAAGCCGGTTTGTCACACACTGGCCAGATCTGGCCCACACACAGCAAGCCAAGACTCAAATTAAAGCCGGTTTGTCGCACATGGGCCAGATCTGGCCCACACACAGCAAGCCACGACTCAAATTAAAGCCGGTTTGTTGCACACGGGCCAGATCTGGCCCACACACAGCAAGCCACGACTCAAATTAAAGCCGGTTTGTCACACACGGGCCAGATCTGGCCCACACACAGCAAGCCACGACTCAAATTAAAGGCGGTTTGTCACACACGGGCCAGATCTGGCCCACACACAGCAAGCCACGACTCAAATTAAAGCCGGTTTGTCACACACGGGCCAGATCTGGCCCACACACAGCAAGCCACGACTCAAATTAAAGCCGGTTTGTCACACACGGGCCAGATCTGGCCCACACACAGCAAGCCACGACTCAAATTAAAGCCGGTTTGTCACACACGGGCCAGATCTGGCCCACACACAGCAAGCCACGACTCAAATTAAAGCCGGTTTGTCACACACGGGCCAGATCTGGCCCACACACAGCAAGCCACGACTCAAATTAAAGCCGTTTTGTCACACATGGGCCAGATCTGGCCCACACACAGCAAGCCACGACTCAAATTAAAGCCGGTTTGTTGCACACGGGCCAGATCTGGCCCATAAACAGCATGCCACAACTCAAACTAAAACCGGCTTGATGTGTTTGGGCCAGAGATGGCCCATATAACCTCTGCCGCTGCCAGAACTGAGCCAGATGTGCCATAGTTGGCCCAGATGAGGCCCGGATATGTATGCTATCTGGGTAACATGCTCCGAAGTGCCGATCTGAATCAACCGAGTCGCGAACATGCTCCGAAGTGACGATCTGAATCAACCGAGTCGCGAACATGCTCCGAAGTGCCGATCTGAATCAACCGTGTCGCTAACATGCTCCGAAGTGCCGATCTGAATCAACCGATCAACCGAGTCGCGAACATGCTCCGAAGTGCCGATCTGAATCAACCGATCAACCGAGTCGCGAACTTGCTCCAAAGTGCCGATCTGAATCAAATATTATTTTGGAATCTACAATACTTTTTTCAGGATTCTTCCATGTATAATTTTTTTAAAGAACAGCGTTTATTCCAAATATAAATCTCTTCTAATAATATTAATCTTTGATTTCACTTCTTATCAATTTAACACATCCTGAATAAAAGATTCTAAGATATAATAAAGAATACAATTTCTTATAAAAAAAGAAAGGATAAAGATTTACCAAGTCGCGAATATGCTCCGAATTGCCGATCTGAATCAACCGATGTGGAACAGGCTCCGAAGTGCCGATCTGAAAACTTTACCAAAGAATGTAAAAAATAACTATATTTCTCTATTAAATCTACAACCCTATGAAAGACTCAGATCACGTATCTAAAATTAAATCGCTATAGTAAAAGAGAAATAATAAGAGGAGTGAAGTTTCCTACCATTCTGCTGTGTTTGGTCCTCACGCGTGTCTCCGCCCCTCACACGGGCGTTTACAGCGCTAAATTAATCATCTTTGCTAATTATTATACATTTACATCATTGTCAGCTTCAGGTACTTCATTTATTATTGATCAATGAACTGTTTGAAACAAAAAAAGGTTGTATTTCAGTAATAATTCAAAATTATCAAAATAAAATATATAAAATAATGGTTTCTATTTTAATATCCTTTAAAATATAATTTATTTCTGTGATGTGCAGCTGTATTTTCAGCATCATTCCTCCAGTCTTCAGTGTCACATGATCTTTAGAAATCATGAAAATATGATGATTTATTCTTAGAACTATTAATAGTTGTACTACCAAATATTATTTTGGAATCTGCGTTACTTTTGTAAGGATCCTTCGATGTATAATTTTTTTTAAGAACAGCGTTTATTTAAAATTATTAAAAATTTACTGACCCCAAACTATTGAACTATAGTGAATATTGTTAGGAAATATATTTTAAATAAATGCCCTTCTTTTTAACTGTTTATTCATCAAATAATCCTGAAAAAAGTATCACAGATTCCCAAATAATATTTATCAGCAAAACTGTTGATAATTCTAATAAATCATTATATTATTCTGATTTCTGAAGATCATGTGACACTGAAGACTGAAGGAATGATGCTGAAAATATAGCTGCACACCACATGAATAAATTACACTTTCATGTATATTAAAATAGAAAAATGTTAATAATATTACACAATATTACATGTTTTCCAGTATTTTTGATCAAATAAATGCTGTCTTGTTGAGTAAAATAAATTCCTGTAAAAAACATTAAAAATAATTCTGATCCCAAACTCTGACCGGTAGTGTGTGTGTGTGTGTGGGTGGGTGCGTGTGTGTGTGTGTGTGTATAAGCTCACTAACACACTAGGCAAGGCAAGTTTATTTATATAGCACATTTCATGCACAATGGTAATTCAAAGTGCTTTACATAAAAGAAAGTAAAATAATCATAAAGAAAAATTATTACAAAAATAAAACAAGCAATTTTAAAACTTTTAAAATGATTTAAAAATCAACAGAGTAGCGAACATGCTCCGAAGTGCCAATCTGAATCAACCGAGTCGCGAACATGCTCCGAAGTGCCGATCTGAATAAAATATTATTTTGGAATCTGCGATACTTTTTTCAGGATTCTTCGATGTATAAGTTTTTAAAGAACAGCGTTTATTCCAAATATAAATCTCTTCTAATAATATAAATCTTTGATTTCACTTCTTATCAATTTAACACATCCTGAATAAAAGATTCTAAAATCTAATAAAGAATACAATTTCTTATAAAAAAAGAAAGGATAAAAATTTACAGAGTTGCGAACAGGCTCCGAAGTGCTGATCTGAATCAACCGAGTCGCGAACAGGCTCCGAAGTCCCGATCTGAAAACTTTACCAAAGAATGTAAAAAATAACTCTATTTCTCTATTAAATCTACAACTCTATGAAAGACTCAGATCACGTATCTAAAAATAAATCGCTATAATAAAAGAGAAATAATAAGAGGAGTTAAGTTTCATACCGTTCTGCTGTGTTTGGTCCTCAGCGCGTCTGACGCTCCGCGGCGCGTCTCC
This sequence comes from Carassius gibelio, assembly GCF_023724105.1. Lineage (NCBI taxonomy): Eukaryota > Metazoa > Chordata > Actinopteri > Cypriniformes > Cyprinidae > Carassius > Carassius gibelio. The sequence continues at coordinate 36,074,053 of NC_068414.1, forward strand.
GCCCCTCACATCCGCCTTTACAGCGCTAAATTAATCATCTTTGCTAATTATTATACATTTACATCATTGTCAGCTTCAGGTACTTCATTTATTATTGATCAATGAACTGTTTGAAACAAAAAAGGTTGTATTTCAGTAATAATTCAAAATTATCAAAATAAAATATCTAAAATAATGGTTTCTATTTTAATAGCCTTTAAAATATAATTTATTTCTGTGATGTGCAGCTGTATTTTCAGCATCATTCCTCCAGTCTTCAATCAATCAATCAATCACCTTTATTTATATAGTGCTTTAAACAAAATACATTGCGCCAAAGCACTGAACAACATTCATTTGGAAAACAGTGTCTCAATAATGCAAAATGATAGTTAAAGGCAGTTCATCATTGAATTTAGTTATGTCATCTCTGTTCAGTTGAAATAGTGTCTGTTTTAATTTGCAATCAAGTCAATGATATCGCTGTAGATGAAGTGACCCCAACTAAGCAAGCCAGAGGCGACAGCGGCAAGGAACCGAAACTCCATCGGTGATAGAATGGAGAAAAAAACCTTGGGAGAAACCAGGCTCAGTTGGGGGGCCAGTTCTCCTCTGACCAGACGAAACCAGTAGTTCAATTCCAGGCTGCAGCAAAGTCAGATTGTGCAGAAGAATCATCTGTTTCCTGTGGTCTTGTCCTGGTGGTCCTCTGAGACAAGGTCTTTACAGGGCATCTGTATCTGGGGCTCTAGTTGTCCTGGTCTCCGCTGTCTTTCAGGGATGTAGAGGTCCTTTCTAGGTGCTGATCCACCATCTGGTCTGGATACGTACTGGATCCGGGTGACTGCAGTGACCCTCTGATCTGGACACAGACTGGATCTGGTGGCCACGGTGACCTCGGAACAAGAGAGAAACAGACAAATATTAGCGTAGATGCCATTCTTCTAATGATGTAGAAAGTACGGTGTTATGTGAAGTGTTCCGGTTCCAGTTTACCTAATTAATGCAGCCTAAAAATCCTTTAACGGATTTAGATATTAAAAGCATATTAGTATGTTATGTGTATGCCAAGTTAAAGAGATGGGTCTTTAATCTAGATTTAAACTGCAAGAGTGTGTCTGCCTCCCGAACAATGTTAGGTAGGTTATTCCAGAGTTTAGGCGCCAAATAGGAAAAGGATCTGCCGCCCGCAGTTGATTTTGATATTCTAGGTATTATCAAATTGCCTGAGTTTTGAGAACGTAGCGGACGTAGAGGAGTATAATGTAAAAGGAGCTCATTCAAATACTGAGGTGCTAAACCATTCAGGGCTTTATAAGTAATAAGCAATATTTTAAAATCTATACGATGTTTGATAGGGAGCCAGTGCAGTGTGGACAGGACCGGGCTAATATGGTCATACTTCCTGGTTCTAGTAAGAACTCTTGCTGCTGCATTTTGGACTAGCTGTAGTTTGTTTACCAAGCGTGCAGAACAACCACCCAATAAAGCATTACAATAGTCTAACCTTGAAGTCATAAATGCATGGATTAACATTTCTGCATTTGACATTGAGAGCATAGGCCGTAATTTAGATATATTTTTGAGATGGAAAAATGCAGTTTTACAAATGCTAGAAACGTGGCTTTCTAAGGAAAGATTGCGATCAAGTATCACACCTAGGTTCCTAACTGATGACGAAGAATTGACAGAGCAACCATCAAGTCTTAGACAGTGTTCTAGGTTATTACAAGTAGAGTTTTTAGGCCCTATGATTAACACCTCTGTTTTTTCTGAATTTAGCAGTAAGAAATTACTCGTCATCCAATTTTTTATATCGACTATGCATTCCATTAGTTTTTCAAATTGGTGTGTTTCACCGGGCTGCGAGGAAATATAGAGCTGCGTATCATCAGCATAACAGTGAAAGCTAACACCATGTTTCCTGATGATATCTCCCAAGGGTAACATATAAAGCGTGAAGAGTAGCGGCCCTAGAACTGAGCCTTGAGGTACTCCATACTGCACTTGTGATCGATATGATACATCTTCATTCACTGCTACGAACTGATGGCGGTCATATAAGTACGATTTAAACCATGCTAATGCACTTCCACTGATGCCAACAAAGTGTTCAAGTCTATGCAAAAGAATGTTGTGGTCAATTGTGTCAAACGCAGCACTAAGATCCAATAAAACTAATAGAGAGATACACCCACGATCAGATGATAAGAGCAGATCATTTGTAACTCTAAGGAGAGCAGTTTCAGTACTATGATATGGTCTAAATCCTGACTGGAAATCCTCACATATACCATTTTTCTCTAAGAAGGAATATAATTGTGAGGATACCACCTTTTCTAGTATCTTGGACAGAAAAGGGAGATTCGAGATTGGTCTATAATTAACTAGTTCTCTGGGGTCAAGTTGTGGCTTTTTTATGAGAGGCTTAATAACAGCCAGTTTGAAGGTTTTGGGGACATATCCTAATGACAATGAGGAATTAATAATAGTCAGAAGAGGACCTATGACTTCTGGAAGCACCTCTTTTAAGAGCTTAGATGGTATAGGGTCTAACATACATGTTGTAAGTTTAGATGATTTAACAAGTTTATACAATTCTTCCTCTCCTATAGTAGAGAATGAGTGGAACTGTTCCTCAGGGGGTCTATAGTGCACTGTCTGATGCGAAACTGTAGCTGACGGCTGAATGGTTGCAATTTTATCTCTAATAGTATCGATTTTAGAAGTAAAGTAGTTCATAAAGTCATTACTGCTGTGGTGTTGGGAAATGTCAACACTTGTTGAGGCTTTATTTTTCGTTAATTTAGCCACTGTATTGAATAAATACCTGGGGTTATGTTTGTTTTCTTCTAAAAGAGAAGAAAAGTAATCAGATCTAGCAGTTTTTAATGCTTTTCTGTAGGATATGCTACTTTCCCGCCAAGCAATACGAAATACCTCTAGTTTTGTTTTCCTCCAGCTGCGCTCCATTTTTCGGGCTGCTCTCTTTAGGGTGCGAGTATGCTCATTATACCATGGTGTCAAACTGTTTTCCTTAACCTTTCTTAAGCGTAAAGGAGCAACTGTATTTAAAGTGCTAGAAAAGAGAGAGTCCATAGTTTCTGTTACATCATCAAGTTGTTCTGAGGTTTTGGATATGCTAAGGAATTCGGATACAACAGGAAGATAACTTAAAAAGCAGTCTTTTGTGGTAGAAGTGATGGTTCTTCGATACTTGTAACAAGAAGTAGAATTTACAATTTTGGCTATATGAAGTTTACACAGAACTAAATAATGATCTGAGATATCATCACTTGGCTGAATAATTTCAACACTATCAACATCAATTCCATGTGACAGTATTAAATCTAGAGTATGATTTCGACAATGAGTAGGTCCTGAAACGTGTTGTCTAACACCAATAGAGTTCAGAATGTCTATAAATGCTGATCCCAATGCATCTTTTTCATTATCGACATGGATATTAAAATCACCAACCATTAAGACTTTATCTGCAGCCAGAACTAACTCGGATGTAAAATCACCAAACTCTTTAATAAAGTCTGTATGGTGCCCTGGTGGCCTGTATACAGTAGCCAGTACAAACATAACAGGGGATTTATCATTAAAATTGGTTTCTCTGGATAATGTTATATGAAGCACCATTACTTCAAACAAGTTATACTTGAAGCCTGCCCTCTGAGAAATCCTGAAAACGTTATTATAAATTGAAGCAACTCCTCCCCCTTTGCCTTTTAGACGCGGCTCGTGTTTATAACAATAATCTTGGGGGGTGGACTCATTTAAAATAATGTAATCATCAGGTTTTAGCCAGGTTTCTGTCAAGCAGAGCACATCTATATTATGATCAGTTATCATATTATTTACAAAAAGTGTTTTCGTAAAAATTGATCTGATATTCAATAAGCCAATCTTTATCATTTGTTTATCCATATTGCATTTGTTTTTTATTTGTTGAACCTCAATTAAATTGTTAACCTTAACTTGGTTTGGACGTTTTTTGTATTTTCTAGTTCGGGGAACAGACACAGTCTCTATAGTGTGATATCTAGGTGAAAGAGTCTCTATGTGCTGAGAATTAACTGACCTCTGTGACGGGAGGCAGCTAGCAGACGGTCGGTTTAGCCAGTCTGTCTGCTTCCTGACCTGGGCCCCAGTTAGTCAAGTATAAACACTAAGACTATTTGCCATATTTCTAGACAGAAGAGTGGCGCCACCCCAGGAGGGATGAAGACCATCTCTTTTAAACAGGTCAGGTCTGCCCCAAAAGCTCGTCCAATTGTCTATGAAACCTATGTTATTCTGTGGGCACCACTTAGACATCCAGCCATTGAGTGATGACAATCTGCTATGCATCTCGTCACCACGGTAAGCAGGGAGGGGACCAGAGCATATTACAGTGTCTGACATCGTGCTTGCAAGTTCACACACCTCTTTAAAGTTATTTTTAGTGATCTCCGACTGGCGAAGTCGAACATCATTAGCGCCGGCATGAATAACAATCTTACTGTATTTACGTTTAGCATTAGCCAGCACTTTTAAATTTGCCAAGATGTCAGGCGCTCTGGCTCCCGGTAAACATTTGACTATGGTGGCTGGTGTCTCTATATTCACGTTCCGTACAACAGAATCGCCAATAACTAGAGCACTTTCATCAGATTTCTCAGTGGGTGCATCACTGAGTGGGGAGAACCTGTTTAATGTTTTGATCGGAACAGAAGAGCGGTGTTTTGACCCACGACTACGCTGCCTCACCGTCACCCAGTTGCCCTGCTGCAGGGGCTCTGCTGGAACCGGACAATGTACAGGAATCCCTGAGCTAGACGCATCCAAAGCCATATCTAGAGCCCTAACATTCTTACTGTCCTCAATTAAAGTTTGGATGCGTGTCTCTAATTCTGAAATCTTCTCTGTCAGCCTAACTGTTTCCCTGCATTTATCACATGTGAATCCCTCATCAGCGACAGAGATAGATAAACTGTACATGTGGCAAGAGGTGCAAATAACAATTGTAGGATGATCTTTAGAAATCATGAAAATATGATTATTTATTCTTAGAACTATTAATAGTTGTACTACCAAATATTATTTTGGAATCTACAATACTTTTTTCAGGATTCTTCCATGCATAATTTTTTTTAAAGAACAGCGTTTATTCCAAATATAAATCTCTTCTAATAATATTAATCTTTGATTTCACTTCTTATCAATTTAACACATCCTGAATAAAAGATTCTAAAATCTAATAAAGAATACAATTTCTTATAAAAAAAGAAAGGATAAAGATTTACCGAGTCGCGAATATGCTCCGAATTGCCGATCTGAATCAACCGAGGTGGAACAGGCTCCGAAGTGCCGATCTGAATAAACCTATCAACCTAGTCGCAAACATGCTCCGAATTGCCGATCTGAATCAACTGAGTCGCGAACAGGCTCCGAAGTCCCGATCTGAAAACTTTACCAAAGAATGTAAAAAATAACTATATTTCTCTATTAAATCTACAACTCTATGAAAGACTCAGATCACGTATCTAAAAATAAATCGCTATTCTAATAATATTAATCTTTGATTTCACTTCTTATCAATTTAACACATCCTGAATAAAAGATTCTAAAATCTAATAAAGAATACAATTTCTTATTAAAAAAGAAAGGATAAAGATTTACCGAGTCGCGAACATGAACATGCTATTTTAAATAAATGCCCTTCTTTTTAACTTTTTATTCATCAAAGAATCCTGAAAAAAGTATCACAGATTCCAAAATAATATTTATCAGCAAAACTGATAAAAAAAAAAATAATTCTAATAAAAAATCATTATATTATTCCAATTTCTGAAGATCATGTGACACTGAAGACTGGAGAAATGATGCTGAAAATATAGCTGCACATCACATGAATAAATTACACTTTCATGTATATTAAAATAGAAAAAAATTAATAATATTTCACAATATTACATGTTTTCCAGTATTTTTGATCAAATAAATGCTGTCTTGATGAGTAAAATAAATTCCTGTAAAAAACATTAAAAATCATTCTGATCCCAAACGCTGACTGGTAGTGTGTGTGTGTGTGTGTGTGTGTGCGTATGTGTGTGTGTGTATGAGCCCACTAACATACTAGGCAAGGCAAATTTATTTATATAGCACATTTCATGCACAATGCTAATTCAGAGTGTTTTACATAAAAGAAAGTAAAATAATCATAAAGAAAAATTATAACAAAAATAAAACAAGCAATTTTAAAACTTTTAAAATGATTTAAAAAATCAATAGAGTAGCGAACATGCTCCGAATTGCCTATCTTTATCAACCGAGTCGCGAACATGCTCCGAAGTGCCGATCTGAATCAACCGAGTCGCGAACATGCTCCGAAGTGCCGATCTGAATCATCCGATCAACCGAGTCGCGAACATGCTCTGAAGTGCTGATCTGAATCAACCGATAAACCTAGTCGCGAACATGCTCTGAAGTGCCGATCTGAATCAACCGATCAACCAAGTCGCGAACATGCTCCGAAGTGCCGATCTGAATCAAATATTATTTTGGAATCTACAATACTTTTTTCAGGATTCTTCCATGTATCATTTTTTTAAAGAACAGCGTTTATTCCAAATATAAATCTCTTCTAATAATATTAATCTTTGATTTCACTTCTTATCAATTTAACACATCCTGAATAAAAGATTCTAAAATCTAATAAAGAATACAATTTCTTATAAAAAAAGAAAGGATAAAGATTTACCGAGTCGCGAATATGCTCCGAATTGCCGATCTGAATCAACCGAGGTGGAACAGGCTCCGAAGTGCCGATCTGAATAAACCTATCAACCTAGTCGCAAACATGCTCCGAATTGCCGATCTGAATCTACTGAGTCGCGAACATGCTCCGAAGTCCCGATCTGAAAACTTTACCAAAGAATGTAAAAAATAACTATATTTCTCTATTAAATCTACAACTCTATGAAAGACTCAGATCACGTATCTAAAAATAAATCGCTATTCTAATAATATTAATCTTTGATTTCACTTCTTATCAATTTAACACATCCTGAATAAAAGATTCTAAAATCTAATAAAGAATACAATTTCTTATAAAAAAAGAAAGGATAAAGATTTACCCAGTCGCGAACAGGCTCAGAGGTCCCGAGCTGAAAACTTTACCAAAGAATGTAAAAAATAACTATTTCTCTATTAAATCTGCAGCTATATGAAAGACTCAGATCACGTATCTAAAAATAAATCGCTATTCTAATAATATTAATCTTTGATTTCACTTCTTATCAATTTAACACATCCTGAATAAAAGATTCTAAAATCTAATAAAGAATACAATTTCTTATAAAAAAAAGAAAGGATAAAGATTTACCGAGTTGCGAACAGGCTCCGAGGTCCCGAGCTGAAAACTTTACCAAAGAATGTAAAAAATAACTATTTCTCTATTAAATCTACAGCTATATGAAAGACTCAGATCACGTATCTAAAAATAAATCGCTATAGTAAAAGAGAAATAATGAAAGGAGTGAAGTTTCCAACCGTTCTGCTATGTTTGGTCCTCGCAGCGCGTCTCCTGCCAGCACACGCGCATTTACAGCGCTAAATTAATCATCTTTGCTAATTATTATACATTTACATCATTGTCAGCTTCAGGTACTTCATTTATTATTGATCAATGAACTGTTTGAAACAAAAAAAGGTTGTATTTCAGTAATAATTCAAAATTATCAAAATAAAATATATAAAATAATGGTTTCTATTTTAATAGCCTTTAAAATATAATTTATTTCTGTGATGTGCAGCTGTATTTTCAGCATCATTCCTCCAGTCTTCAGTGTCACATGATCTTTAGAAATCATGAAAATATGATGATTTATTTTTAGAACTATTAATAGTTGTGCTACCAAATATTATTTTGGAATCTGCGATACTTTTTACAGGATTCTTCGATGCATAATTTTTTTAAGAACAGCGTTTATTTAAAATTATTAAAAATTTACTGACCCCAAACTATTGAACTATAGTGAATATTGTTTGGAAATATTAATATTTTAAATAAATGCCCTTCTTTTTAACTTTTTATTCATCAAAGAATCCTGAAAAAAGTATCACAGATTCCAAAATAATATTTATCAGCAAAACTGTTGATAATTCTAATAATAAATCATTATATTATTCCGATTTCTGAAGATCATGTGACACTGAAGACTGGAGAAATGATGCTGAAAATATAGCTGCACATCACATGAATAAATTACACTTTCATGTATATTAAAATAGAAAAATGTTAATAATATTTGACAATATTACATGTTTTCCAGTATTTTTGATCAAATAAATGCTGTCTTGATGAGTAAAATAAATTCCTGTAAAAAACATTAAAAATCATTCTGATCCCAAACGCTGACTGGTAGTGTGTGTGTGTGTGTGTGTGTGTGTGTGTATGAGCCCACTAACATACTAGGCAAGGCAAGTTTATTTATATAGCACATTTCATGCACAATGGTAATTCAGAGTGTTTTACATAAAAGAAAGTAAAATAATCATAAAGAAAAATTATAACAAAAATAAAACAAGCAATTATAAAACTTTTAAAATGATTAAAAAATCAACAGAGTAGCGAACATGCTCCTAAGTGCCGATCTGAATCAACCGAGTCGCGAACATGCTCCGAAGTGCCGATCTGAATCAACCGAGTCGCGAACATGCTCCGAAGTGCCGATCTGAATCAACCAATCAACCGAGTTGGCGAACATGCTCCGAAGTGCCGATCTGAATCAACCGATCAACCGAGTCGCGAACATGCTCCGAAGTGCCGATCTGAATCAAATATTATTTTGGAATCTACAATACTTTTTTCAGGATTCTTCCATGTATAATTTTTTTAAAGAACAGCGTTTATTCCAAATATAAATCTCTTCTAATAATATTAATCTTTGATTTCAATTCTTATCAATTTAACACATCCTGAATAAAAGATTCTCAAATCTAATAAAGAATACAATTTCTTATAAAAAAAAGAAAGGATAAAGATTTACCGAGTCGCGAATATGCTCCGAATTGCCGATCTGAATCAACCGAGGTGGAACAGGCTCCGAAGTGCCGATCTGAATAAACCTATCAACCTAGTCACAAACATGCTCCGAATTGCCGATCTGAATCAACTGAGTCGCGAACAGGCTCCGAGGTCCCGAGCTGAAAACTTTACCAAAGAATGTAAAAAATAACTATTTCTCTATTAAATCTACAGCTATATGAAAGACTCAGATCACGTATCTAAAAATAAATCGCTATAGTAAAAGAGAAATAATGAGAGGAGTGAAGTTTCCTACCGTTCTGCTGTGTTTGGTCCTGGCAGCGCGTCTCCTGCCAGCACACGCGCATTTACAGCGCTAAATTAATCACATTTGCTAATTATTATACATTTACATCATTGTAAGCTTCAGGTACTTCATTTATTATTGTTCAATGAACTGTTTGAAACAAAAAAGGCTGATTTCAGTAATAATTCAAAATCAAATATATAAATATCAAAATGAAATATTTAAAATAATGGTTTCTATTTTAATATCCTTTAAAATATAATTTATTTCTGTGATGTGCAGCTGTATTTTCAGCATCATTCCTCCAGTCTTCAGTGTCACATGATCTTTAGAAATCATGAAAATATGATGATTTATTCTTAGAACTATTAATAGTTGTGCTACCAAATATTATTTTGGAATCTGCGATACTTTTTACAGGATTCTTCGATGCATAATTTTTTTAAGAACAGCGTTTATTTAAAATTATTAAAAATTTAGTGACCCCAAACTATTGAACTATAGTGAATATTGTTTGGAAATATTAATATTTTAAATAAATGCCCTTCTTTTTAACTTTTTATTCATCAAAGAATCCTGAAAAAAGTATCACAGATTCCAAAATAATATTTATCAGCAAAACTGTTGATAATTCTAATAATAAATCATTATATTATTCCGATTTCTGAAGATCATGTGACACTGAAGACTGGAGAAATGATGCTGAAAATATAGCTGCACATCACATGAATAAATTACACTTTCATGTATATTAAAATAGAAATAATTTAATAATATTTCACAATATTACATGTTTTCCAGTATTTTTGATCAAATAAATGCTGTCTTGATGAGTAAAATAAATTCCTGTCAAAAACATTAAAAATCATTCTGATCCCAAATGCTGAGTGATAGTGTGTGTGTGTGTGTGTGTGTGTGTGCGTATGTGTGTGTGTGTATGAGCCCACTAACATACTAGGCAAGGCAAGTTTATTTATATAGCACATTTCATGCACAATGGTAATTCAGAGTGTTTTACATAAAAGAAAGTAAAATAATCATAAAGAAAAATTATAACAAAAATAAAACAAGCAATTTTAAAACTTTTAAAATGATTAAAAAATCAACAGAGTAGCGAACATGCTCCGAAGTGCCGATCTGAATCAACCGAGTCGCGAACATGCTCCGAAGTGCCGATCTGAATCAACCGAGTCGCGAACATGCTCCGAAGTGCCGATCTGAATCAACCCATCAACCGAGTCGCGAACATGCTCCGAAGTGCCGATCTGAATCAAATATTATTTTGGAATCTACACTACTTTTTTCAGGATTCTTCCATGTATAATTTTTTTAAAGAACAGCGTTTATTCCAAATATAAATCTCTTCTAATAATATTAATCTTTGATTTCAATTCTTATCAATTTAACACATCCTGAATAAAAGATTCTCAAATCTAATAAAGAATACAATTTCTTATAAAAAAAAGAAAGGATAAAGATTTACCGAGTCGCGAATATGCTCCGAATTGCCGATCTGAATCAACCGAGGTGGAACAGGCTCCGAAGTGCCGATCTGAATAAACCTATCAACCTAGTCACAAACATGCTCCGAATTGCCGATCTGAATCAACTGAGTCGCGAACAGGCTCCGAGGTCCCGAGCTGAAAACTTTACCAAAGAATGTAAAAAATAACTATTTCTCTATTAAATCTACAGCTATATGAAAGACTCAGATCACGTATCTAAAAATAAATCGCTATAGTAAAAGAGAAATAATGAGAGGAGTGAAGTGTGCTGCCAGCACACGCGCATTTACAGCGCTAAATTAATCACATTTGCTAATTATTATACATTTACATCATTGTAAGCTTCAGGTACTTCATTTATTATTGTTCAATGAACTGTTTGAAACAAAAAAGGCTGTATTTCAGTAATAATTCAAAATCAAATATATAAATATCAAAATGAAATATTTAAAATAATGGTTTCTATTTTAATATCCTTTAAAATATAATTTATTTCTGTGATGTGCAGCTGTATTTTCAGCATCATTCCTCCAGTCTTCAGTGTCACATGATCTTTAGAAATCATGAAAATATGATGATTTATTCTTAGAACTATTAATAGTTGTGCTACCAAATATTATTTTGGAATCTGCGATACTTTTTACAGGATTCTTCGATGCATAATTTTTTTAAGAACAGCGTTTATTTAAAATTATTAAAAATTTAGTGACCCCAAACTATTGAACTATAGTGAATATTGTTTGGAAATATTAATATTTTAAATAAATGCCCTTCTTTTTAACTTTTTATTCATCAAAGAATCCTGAAAAAAGTATCACAGATTCCAAAATAATATTTATCAGCAAAACTGTTGATAATTCTAATAATAAATCATTACATTATTCCGATTTCTGAAGATCATGTGACACTGAAGACTGGAGAAATGATGCTGAAAATATAGCTGCACATCACATGAATAAATTACACTTTCATGTATATTAAAATAGAAAAAAATTAATAATATTTCACAATATTACATGTTTTCCAGTATTTTTGATCAAATAAATGCTGTCTTGATGAGTAAAATAAATTCCTGTAAAAAACATTAAAAATCATTCTGATCCCAAATGCTGAGTGATAGTGTGTGTGTGTGTGTGTGTGTGTGCGTGGGTATGTGTGTGTGTGTATGAGCCCACTAACATACTAGGCAAGGCAAGTTTATTTATATAGCACATTTCATGCACAATGGTAATTCAGAGTGTTTTACATAAAAGAAAGTAAAATAATCATAAAGAAAAATTATAACAAAAATAAAACAAGCAATTTTAAAACTTTTAAAATGATTAAAAAATCAACAGAGTAGCGAACATGCTCCGAAGTGCCGATCTGAATCAACCGAGTCGCGAACATGCTCCGAAGTGCCGATCTGAATTAACCGATCAACCGAGTCGCGAACATGCTCCGAAGTGCCGATCTGAATCAACCCATCAACCGAGTCGCGAACATGCTCCGAAGTGCCGATCTGAATCAAATATTATTTTGGAATCTACAATACTTTTTTCAGGATTCTTCCATGTATAATTTTTTTAAAGAACAGCGTTTATTCCAAATATAAATCTCTTCTAATAATATTAATCTTTGATTTCACTTCTTATCAATTTAACACATCCTGAATAAAAGATTCTAAAATCTAATAAAGAATACAATTTCTTATAAAAAAAGAAAGGATAAAGATTTACCGAGTCGCGAATATGCTCCGAATTGCCGATCTGAATCAACCGAGGTGGAACAGGCTCCGAAGTGCCGATCTGAATAAACCTATCAACCTAGTCGCAAACATGCTCCGAATTGCCGATCTGAAAACTTTACCAAAGAATGTAAAAAATAACTATATTTCTCTATTAAATCTACAACTCTATGAAAGACTCAGATCACGTATCTAAAAATAAATCGCTATAGTAAAAGAGAAATAATAAGAGGAGTGAAGTTTCCTACCGTTCTGCTGTGTTTGGTCCTCACGCGTGTCTCAGCCCCTCACACGCACGTTTACAGCGCTAAATTAATCATCTTTGCTAATTATTATACATTTACATCATTGTCAGCTTCAGGTACTTCATTTATTATTGATCAATGAACTGTTTGAAACAAAAAAAGGTTGTATTTCAGTAATAATTCAAAATTATCAAAATAAAATATATAAAATAATGGTTTCTATTTTAATAGCCTTTAAAATATAATTTATTTCTGTGATGTGCAGCTGTATTTTCAGCATCATTCCTCCAGTCTTCAGTGTCACATGATCTTTAGAAATCATGAAAATATGATGATTTATTCTTAGAACTATTAATAGTTGTACTACCAAATATTATTTTGGAATCTGCGTTACTTTTGTTAGGATTCTTCGATGTATAATTTTTTTTTTAAGAACAGCGTTTATTTAAAATTATTAAAAATTTACTGACCCCAAACTATTGAACTATAGTGAATATTGTTAGGAAATATATTTTAAATAAATGCCCTTCTTTTTAACTGTTTATTCATCAAATAATCCTGAAAAAAGTATCACAGATTCCCAAATAATATTTATCAGCAAAACTGTTGATAATTCTAATAATAAATCATTATATTATTCTGATTTCTGAAGATCATGTGACACTGAAGACTGAAGGAATGATGCTGAAAATATAGCTGCACACCACATGAATAAATTACACTTTCATGTATATTAAAATAGAAAAATGTTAATAATATTACTAGGGCCGGGACTTTAACGCGTTAATTGAGATTAATTAATTACACAAAAAATAACGCGTTAACTAAGATTAATTAATTACAGAAAAAAAAATCCCGAATTTTTAACAACTTATTTTTGCACCGCGGAACGTTTCTCACTGGATGAGTTTCGGCGGGACCGATTATACTGAAGCACCAACTAGCGTTCGCTTCGCATATCACCGCAGCAGCACATCGAGCATCAAGTATCACCTCAACGCAAAACATATAGCAGCTAGCGTTGACTTTACACTTTATGTTGAACTATGTATTATTTTGTTGGTGCAACAGTTTATGTTGAACTCTTTAATGTTTTGGCCAAGGTTATTGAGAGTTGGACTTAGTATGTTATGGCCTCTGAAGCAACAGAGAGATGTTTTCTAATAGTCAGTGTTTCCAATGTTTCCAATGTTCTGTAATTGACAGTATTGTGTTTTACTTAAAAAACACTTTACAGAAGGTTCCAGCACCTATAAGCTTCCTGAATTTCTGAAATGTACTATTTCTAAATTGTTTCTAAATATGCTATTGCTATACTTCATGGCAAAAATTGCACTGGTCTGCTAGACTTGGTTGAACAAAAAGAAACAATATTTTGTTGCTTAAGCTTATCTATTCAGTCATTATTCAATGGTATACTATAAATCCATGTGAAAAAAAAAATTACTTCTCACTGTTCTCAGATCAAATATTTATATGCGATTAAAATGCGATTAATTTCGATTAATTAATTACAAAGCCTCTAATTAATTAGATTAATTTTTTTAATCGAGTCCCGGCCCTAAATATTACACAATATTACATGTTTTCCAGTATTTTAGATCAAATAAATGCTGTCTTGTTGAGTAAAATAAATTCCTGTAAAAAACATTAAAAATAATTCTGATCCCAAACTCTGACCGGTAGTGTGTGTGTTGCTGTGGGTGCGTGTGTGTGTGTGTGTATAAGCTCACTAACACACTAGGCAAGGCAAGTTTATTTATATAGCACATTTCATGCAAAATGGTAATTCAAAGTGCTTTACATAAAAGAAAGTAAAATAATCATAAAGAAAAATTATTACAAAAATAAAACAAGCAATTTTAAAACTTTTAAAATGATTTTAAAAAATCAACAGAGTAGCGAACAGGCTCCGAAGTGCCGATCTAAATCAACCGAGTCGCGAACAGGCTCCGAGGTCCCGAGCTGAAAACTTTACCAAAGAATGTAAAAAATAACTATTTCTCTATTAAATCTACAGCTATATGAAAGACTCAGATCACGTATCTAAAAATAAATCGCTATAGTAAAAGAGAAATAATGAGAGGAGTGAAGTTTCCTACCGTTCTGCTGTGTTTGGTCCTGGCAGCGCGTCTCCTGCCAGCACACGCGCATTTACAGCGCTAAATTAATCATCTTTGCTAATTATTATACATTTACATCATTGTCAGCTTCAGGTACTTCATTTATTATTGTTCAATGAACTGTTTGAAACAAAAAAAGGTTGTATTTCAGTAATAATTCAAAATTATCAAAATAAAATATATAAAATAATGGTTTCTATTTTAATATCCTTTAAAATATATTTTATTTCTGTGATGTGCAGCTGTATTTTCAGCATCATTCCTCCAGTCTTCAGTGTCACATGATCTTTAGAAATCATGAAAATATGATGATTTATTCTTAGAACTATTAATAGTTGTGCTACCAAATATTATTTTGGAATCTGCGATACTTTTTACAGGATTCTTCGATGCATAATTTTTTTAAGAACAGCGTTTATTTAAAATTATTAAAAATTTACTGACCCCAAACTATTGAACTATAGTGAATATTGTTTGGAAATATTAATATTTTAAATAAATGACCTTCTTTTTAACTTTTTATTCATCAAAGAATCCTGAAAAAAGTATCACAGATTCCAAAATAATATTTATCAGCAAAACTGTTGATAATTCTAATAATAAATCATTATATTATTCCGATTTCTGAAGATCATGTGACACTGAAGACTGGAGAAATGATGCTGAAAATATAGCTGCACATCACATGAATAAATTACACTTTCATGTATATTAAAATAGAAAAAATTTAATAATATTTCACAATATTACATGTTTTCCAGTATTTTTGATCAAATAAATGCTGTCTTGATGAGTAAAATAAATTCCTGTCAAAAACATTAAAAATCATTCTGATCCCAAACGCTGACTGGTAGTGTGTGTGTGTGTGCGTATGTGTGTGTGTGTATGAGCCCACTAACATACTAGGCAAGGCAAGTTTATTTATATAGCACATTTCATACACAATGGTAATTCAGAGTGTTTTACATAAAATAAAGTAAAATAATCATAAAGAAAAATTATAACAAAAATAAAACAAGCAATTTTAAAACTTTTAAAATGATTAAAAAAATCAATAGAGTAGCGAACATGCTCCGAAGTGCCTATCTTTATCAACCGAGTCGGGAACATGCTCCGAAGTGCCGATCTGAATCAACCGAGTCGCTAACATGCTCCGAAGTGCCGATCTGAATCAACCGAGTCGCGAACATGCTCCGAAGTGACGATCTGAATCAACCGAGTCGCGAACATGCTCCGAAGTGCCGATCTGAATCAACCGTGTCGCTAACATGCTCCGAAGTGCCGATCTGAATCAACCGATCAACCGAGTCGCGAACATGCTCCGAAGTGCCGATCTGAATCAACCGATCAACCGAGTCGCGAACTTGCTCCAAAGTGCCGATCTGAATCAAATATTATTTTGGAATCTACAATACTTTTTTCAGGATTCTTCCATGTATAATTTTTTTAAAGAACAGCGTTTATTCCAAATATAAATCTCTTCTAATAATATTAATCTTTGATTTCACTTCTTATCAATTTAACACATCCTGAATAAAAGATTCTAAGATATAATAAAGAATACAATTTCTTATAAAAAAAGAAAGGATAAAGATTTACCAAGTCGCGAATATGCTCCGAATTGCCGATCTGAATCAACCGATGTGGAACAGGCTCCGAAGTGCCGATCTGAAAACTTTACCAAAGAATGTAAAAAATAACTATATTTCTCTATTAAATCTACAACCCTATGAAAGACTCAGATCACGTATCTAAAATTAAATCGCTATAGTAAAAGAGAAATAATAAGAGGAGTGAAGTTTCCTACCATTCTGCTGTGTTTGGTCCTCACGCGTGTCTCCGCCCCTCACACGGGCGTTTACAGCGCTAAATTAATCATCTTTGCTAATTATTATACATTTACATCATTGTCAGCTTCAGGTACTTCATTTATTATTGATCAATGAACTGTTTGAAACAAAAAAAGGTTGTATTTCAGTAATAATTCAAAATTATCAAAATAAAATATATAAAATAATGGTTTCTATTTTAATATCCTTTAAAATATAATTTATTTCTGTGATGTGCAGCTGTATTTTCAGCATCATTCCTCCAGTCTTCAGTGTCACATGATCTTTAGAAATCATGAAAATATGATGATTTATTCTTAGAACTATTAATAGTTGTACTACCAAATATTATTTTGGAATCTGCGTTACTTTTGTAAGGATCCTTCGATGTATAATTTTTTTAAGAACAGCGTTTATTTAAAATTATTAAAAATTTACTGACCCCAAACTATTGAACTATAGTGAATATTGTTAGGAAATATATTTTAAATAAATGCCCTTCTTTTTAACTGTTTATTCATCAAATAATCCTGAAAAAAGTATCACAGATTCCCAAATAATATTTATCAGCAAAACTGTTGATAATTCTAATAAATCATTATATTATTCTGATTTCTGAAGATCATGTGACACTGAAGACTGAAGGAATGATGCTGAAAATATAGCTGCACACCACATGAATAAATTACACTTTCATGTATATTAAAATAGAAAAATGTTAATAATATTACACAATATTACATGTTTTCCAGTATTTTTGATCAAATAAATGCTGTCTTGTTGAGTAAAATAAATTCCTGTAAAAAACATTAAAAATAATTCTGATCCCAAACTCTGACCGGTAGTGTGTGTGTGTGTGTGGGTGGGTGCGTGTGTGTGTGTGTGTGTATAAGCTCACTAACACACTAGGCAAGGCAAGTTTATTTATATAGCACATTTCATGCACAATGGTAATTCAAAGTGCTTTACATAAAAGAAAGTAAAATAATCATAAAGAAAAATTATTACAAAAATAAAACAAGCAATTTTAAAACTTTTAAAATGATTTAAAAATCAACAGAGTAGCGAACATGCTCCGAAGTGCCAATCTGAATCAACCGAGTCGCGAACATGCTCCGAAGTGCCGATCTGAATAAAATATTATTTTGGAATCTGCGATACTTTTTTCAGGATTCTTCGATGTATAAGTTTTTAAAGAACAGCGTTTATTCCAAATATAAATCTCTTCTAATAATATAAATCTTTGATTTCACTTCTTATCAATTTAACACATCCTGAATAAAAGATTCTAAAATCTAATAAAGAATACAATTTCTTATAAAAAAAGAAAGGATAAAAATTTACAGAGTTGCGAACAGGCTCCGAAGTGCTGATCTGAATCAACCGAGTCGCGAACAGGCTCCGAAGTCCCGATCTGAAAACTTTACCAAAGAATGTAAAAAATAACTCTATTTCTCTATTAAATCTACAACTCTATGAAAGACTCAGATCACGTATCTAAAAATAAATCGCTATAATAAAAGAGAAATAATAAGAGGAGTTAAGTTTCATACCGTTCTGCTGTGTTTGGTCCTCAGCGCGTCTGACGCTCCGCGGCGCGTCTCCGCCCCTCACATCCGCCTTTACAGCGCTAAATTAATCATCTTTGCTAATTATTATACATTTACATCATTGTCAGCTTCAGGTACTTCATTTATTATTGATCAATGAACTGTTTGAAACAAAAAAGGTTGTATTTCAGTAATAATTCAAAATTATCAAAATAAAATATCTAAAATAATGGTTTCTATTTTAATAGCCTTTAAAATATAATTTATTTCTGTGATGTGCAGCTGTATTTTCAGCATCATTCCTCCAGTCTTCAATCAATCAATCAATCACCTTTATTTATATAGTGCTTTAAACAAAATACATTGCGCCAAAGCACTGAACAACATTCATTTGGAAAACAGTGTCTCAATAATGCAAAATGATAGTTAAAGGCAGTTCATCATTGAATTTAGTTATGTCATCTCTTTTCAGTTGAAATAGTGTCTGTTTTAATTTGCAATCAAGTCAATGATATCGCTGTAGATGAAGTGACCCCAACTAAGCAAGCCAGAGGCGACAGCGGCAAGGAACCGAAACTCCATCGGTGATAGAATGGAGAAAAAAACCTTGGGAGAAACCAGGCTCAGTTGGGGGGCCAGTTCTCCTCTGACCAGACGAAACCAGTAGTTCAATTCCAGGCTGCAGCAAAGTCAGATTGTGCAGAAGAATCATCTGTTTCCTGTGGTCTTGTCCTGGTGGTCCTCTGAGACAAGGTCTTTACAGGGCATCTGTATCTGGGGCTCTAGTTGTCCTGGTCTCCGCTGTCTTTCAGGGATGTAGAGGTCCTTTCTAGGTGCTGATCCACCATCTGGTCTGGATACGTACTGGATCCGGGTGACTGCAGTGACCCTCTGATCTGGACACAGACTGGATCTGGTGGCCACGGTGACCTCGGAACAAGAGAGAAACAGACAAATATTAGCGTAGATGCCATTCTTCTAATGATGTAGAAAGTACGGTGTTATGTGAAGTGTTCCGGTTCCAGTTTACCTAATTAATGCAGCCTAAAAATCCTTTAACGGATTTAGATATTAAAAGCATATTAGTATGTTATGTGTATGCCAAGTTAAAGAGATGGGTCTTTAATCTAGATTTAAACTGCAAGAGTGTGTCTGCCTCCCGAACAATGTTAGGTAGGTTATTCCAGAGTTTAGGCGCCAAATAGGAAAAGGATCTGCCGCCCGCAGTTGATTTTGATATTCTAGGTATTATCAAATTGCCTGAGTTTTGAGAACGTAGCGGACGTAGAGGAGTATAATGTAAAAGGAGCTCATTCAAATACTGAGGTGCTAAACCATTCAGGGCTTTATAAGTAATAAGCAATATTTTAAAATCTATACGATGTTTGATAGGGAGCCAGTGCAGTGTGGACAGGACCGGGCTAATATGGTCATACTTCCTGGTTCTAGTAAGAACTCTTGCTGCTGCATTTTGGACTAGCTGTAGTTTGTTTACCAAGCGTGCAGAACAACCACCCAATAAAGCATTACAATAGTCTAACCTTGAAGTCATAAATGCATGGATTAACATTTCTGCATTTGACATTGAGAGCATAGGCCGTAATTTAGATATATTTTTGAGATGGAAAAATGCAGTTTTACAAATGCTAGAAACGTGGCTTTCTAAGGAAAGATTGCGATCAAGTATCACACCTAGGTTCCTAACTGATGACGAAGAATTGACAGAGCAACCATCAAGTCTTAGACAGTGTTCTAGGTTATTACAAGTAGAGTTTTTAGGCCCTATGATTAACACCTCTGTTTTTTCTGAATTTAGCAGTAAGAAATTACTCGTCATCCAATTTTTTATATCGACTATGCATTCCATTAGTTTTTCAAATTGGTGTGTTTCACCGGGCTGCGAGGAAATATAGAGCTGCGTATCATCAGCATAACAGTGAAAGCTAACACCATGTTTCCTGATGATATCTCCCAAGGGTAACATATAAAGCGTGAAGAGTAGCGGCCCTAGAACTGAGCCTTGAGGTACTCCATACTGCACTTGTGATCGATATGATACATCTTCATTCACTGCTACGAACTGATGGCGTTCATATAAGTACGATTTAAACCATGCTAATGCACTTCCACTGATGCCAACAAAGTGTTCAAGTCTATGCAAAAGAATGTTGTGGTCAATTGTGTCAAACGCAGCACTAAGATCCAATAAAACTAATAGAGAGATACACCCACGATCAGATGATAAGAGCAGATCATTTGTAACTCTAAGGAGAGCAGTTTCAGTACTATGATATGGTCTAAATCCTGACTGGAAATCCTCACATATACCATTTTTCTCTAAGAAGGAATATAATTGTGAGGATACCACATTTTCTAGTATCTTGGACAGAAAAGGGAGATTCGAGATTGGTCTATAATTAACTAGTTCTCTGGGGTCAAGTTGTGGCTTTTTTATGAGAGGCTTAATAACAGCCAGTTTGAAGGTTTTGGGGACATATCCTAATGACAATGAGGAATTAATAATAGTCAGAAGAGGACCTATGACTTCTGGAAGCACCTCTTTTAAGAGCTTAGATGGTATAGGGTCTAACATACATGTTGTAAGTTTAGATGATTTAACAAGTTTATACAATTCTTCCTCTCCTATAGTAGAGAATGAGTGGAACTGTTCCTCAGGGGGTCTATAGTGCACTGTCTGATGCGAAACTGCAGCTGACGGCTGAATGGTTGCAATTTTATCTCTAATAGTATCGATTTTAGAAGTAAAGTAGTTCATAAAGTCATTACTGCTGTGGTGTTGGGAAATGTCAACACTTGTTGAGGCTTTATTTTTCGTTAATTTAGCCACTGTATTGAATAAATACCTGGGGTTATGTTTGTTTTCTTCTAAAAGAGAAGAAAAGTAATCAGATCTAGCAGTTTTTAATGCTTTTCTGTAGGATATGCTACTTTCCCACCAAGCAATACGAAATACCTCTAGTTTTGTTTTCCTCCAGCTGCGCTCCATTTTTCGGGCTGCTCTCTTTAGGGTGCGAGTATGCTCATTATACCATGGTGTCAAACTGTTTTCCTTAACCTTTCTTAAGCGTAAAGGAGCAACTGTATTTAAAGTGCTAGAAAAGAGAGAGTCCATAGTTTCTGTTACATCATCAAGTTGTTCTGAGGTTTTGGATATGCTAAGGAATTCGGATACAACAGGAAGATAACTTAAAAAGCAGTCTTTTGTGGTAGAAGTGATGGTTCTTCGATACTTGTAACAAGAAGTAGAATTTACAATTTTGGCTATATGAAGTTTACACAGAACTAAATAATGATCTGAGATATCATCACTTGGCTGAATAATTTCAACACTATCAACATCAATTCCATGTGACAGTATTAAATCTAGAGTATGATTTCGACAATGAGTAGGTCCTGAAACGTGTTGTCTAACACCAATAGAGTTCAGAATGTCTATAAATGCTGATCCCAATGCATCTTTTTCATTATCGACATGGATATTAAAATCACCAACTATTAAGACTTTATCTGCAGCCAGAACTAACTCGGATGTAAAATCACCAAACTCTTTAATAAAGTCTGTATGGTGCCCTGGTGGCCTGTATACAGTAGCCAGTACAAACATAACAGGGGATTTATCATTAAAATTGGTTTCTCTGGATAATGTTATATGAAGCACCATTACTTCAAACGAGTTATACTTGAAGCCTGCCCTCTGAGAAATCCTGAAAACGTTATTATAAATTGAAGCAACTCCTCCCCCTTTGCCTTTTAGACGCGGCTCGTGTTTATAACAATAATCTTGGGGGGTGGACTCATTTAAAATAATGTAATCATCAGGTTTTAGCCAGGTTTCTGTCAAGCAGAGCACATCTATATTATGATCAGTTATCATATTATTTACAAAAAGTGTTTTCGTAGAAATTGATCTGATATTCAATAAGCCAATCTTTATCATTTGTTTATCCATATTGCATTAGTTTTTTATTTGTTGAACCTCAATTAAATTGTTAACCTTAACTTGGTTTGGACGTTTTTTGTATTTTCTAGTTCGGGGAACAGACACAGTCTCTATAGTGTGATATCTAGGTGAAAGAGTCTCTATGTGCTGAGAATTAACTGACCTCTGTGACGGGAGGCAGCTAGCAGACGGTCGGTTTAGCCAGTCTGTCTGCTTCCTGACCTGGGCCCCAGTTAGTCAAGTATAAACACTAAGACTATTTGCCATATTTCTAGACAGAAGAGTGGCGCCACCCCAGGAGGGATGAAGACCATCTCTTTTAAACAGGTCAGGTCTGCCCCAAAAGCTCGTCCAATTGTCTATGAAACCTATGTTATTCTGTGGGCACCACTTAGACATCCAGCCATTGAGTGATGACAATCTGCTATGCATCTCGTCACCACGGTAAGCAGGGAGGGGACCAGAGCATATTACAGTGTCTGACATCGTGCTTGCAAGTTCACACACCTCTTTAAAGTTATTTTTAGTGATCTCCGACTGGCGAAGTCGAACATCATTAGCGCCGGCATGAATAACAATCTTACTGTATTTACGTTTAGCATTAGCCAGCACTTTTAAATTTGCCAAGATGTCAGGCGCTCTGGCTCCCGGTAAACATTTGACTATGGTGGCTGGTGTCTCTATATTCACGTTCCGTACAACAGAATCGCCAATAACTAGAGCACTTTCATCAGGTTTCTCAGTGGGTGCATCACTGAGTGGGGAGAACCTGTTTAATGTTTTGATCGGAACAGAAGAGCGGTGTTTTGACCCACGACTACGCTGCCTCACCGTCACCCAGTTGCCCTGCTGCAGGGGCTCTGCTGGAACCGGACAATGTACAGGAATCCCTGAGCTAGACGCATCCAAAGCCATATCTAGAGCCCTAACATTCTTACTGTCCTCAATTAAAGTTTGGATGCGTGTCTCTAATTCTGAAATCTTCTCTGTCAGCCTAACTGTTTCCCTGCATTTATCACATGTGAATCCCTCATCAGCGACAGAGATAGATAAACTGTACATGTGGCAAGAGGTGCAAATAACAATTGTAGGATGATCTTTAGAAATCATGAAAATATGATGATTTATTCTTAGAACTATTAATAGTTGTACTACCAAATATTATTTTGGAATCTACAATACTTTTTTCAGGATTCTTCCATGTATAATTTTTTTAAAGAACAGCGTTTATTCCAAATATAAATCTCTTCTAATAATATTAATCTTTGATTTCACTTCTTATCAATTTAACACATCCTGAATAAAAGATTCTAAAATCTAATAAAGAATACAATTTCTTATAAAAAAAAGAAAGGATAAAGATTTACCGAGTCGCGAATATGCTCCGAATTGCCGATCTGAATCAACCGAGGTGGAACAGGCTCCGAAGTGCCGATCTGAATAAACCTATCAACCTAGTCGCAAACATGCTCCGAATTGCCGATCTGAATCAACTGAGTCGCGAACAGGCTCCGAAGTCCCGATCTGAAAACTTTACCAAAGAATGTAAAAAATAACTATATTTCTCTATTAAATCTACAACTCTATGAAAGACTCAGATCACGTATCTAAAAATAAATCGCTATTCTAATAATATTAATCTTTGATTTCACTTCTTATCAATTTAACACATCCTGAATAAAAGATTCTAAAATCTAATAAAGAATACAATTTCTTATTAAAAAAGAAAGGATAAAGATTTACCGAGTCGCGAACATGAACATGCTATTTTAAATAAATGCCCTTCTTTTTAACTTTTTATTCATCAAAGAATCCTGAAAAAAGTATCACAGATTCCAAAATAATATTTATCAGCAAAACTGTTGATAATTCTAATAAAAAATCATTATATTATTCCAATTTCTGAAGATCATGTGACACTGAAGACTGGAGAAATGATGCTGAAAATATAGCTGCACATCACATGAATAAATTACACTTTCATGTATATTAAAATAGAAAAAAATTAATAATATTTCACAATATTACATGTTTTCCAGTATTTTTGATCAAATAAATGCTGTCTTGATGAGTAAAATAAATTCCTGTAAAAAACATTAAAAATCATTCTGATCCCAAACGCTGACTGGTAGTGTGTGTGTGTGTGTGTGTGCGTATGTGTGTGTGTGTATGAGCCCACTAACATACTAGGCAAGGCAAATTTATTTATATAGCACATTTCATGCACAATGCTAATTCAGAGTGTTTTACATAAAAGAAAGTAAAATAATCATAAAGAAAAATTATAACAAAAATAAAACAAGCAATTTTAAAACTTTTAAAATGATTTAAAAAATCAATAGAGTAGCGAAAATGCTCCGAATTGCCTATCTTTATCAACCGAGTCGCGAACATGCTCCGAAGTGCCGATCTGAATCAACCGAGTCGCGAACATGCTCCGAAGTGCCGATCTGAATCATCCGATCAACCGAGTCGCGAACATGCTCTGAAGTGCTGATCTGAATCAACCGATAAACCTAGTCGCGAACATGCTCTGAAGTGCCGATCTGAATCAACCGATCAACCGAGTCGCGAACATGCTCCGAAGTGCCGATCTGAATCAAATATTATTTTGGAATCTACAATACTTTTTTCAGGATTCTTCCATGTATCATTTTTTTAAAGAACAGCGATTATTCCAAATATAAATCTCTTCTAATAATATTAATCTTTGATTTCACTTCTTATCAATTTAACACATCCTGAATAAAAGATTCTAAAATCTAATAAAGAATACAATTTCTTATAAAAAAAGAAAGGATAAAGATTTACCGAGTCGCGAATATGCTCCGAATTGCCGATCTGAATCAACCGAGGTGGAACAGGCTCCGAAGTGCCGATCTGAATAAACCTATCAACCTAGTCGCAAACATGCTCCGAATTGCCGATCTGAATCAACTGAGTCGCGAACATGCTCCGAAGTCCCGATCTGAAAACTTTACCAAAGAATGTAAAAAATAACTATATTTCTCTATTAAATCTACAACTCTATGAAAGACTCAGATCACGTATCTAAAAATAAATCGCTATTCTAATAATATTAATCTTTGATTTCACTTCTTATCAATTTAACACATCCTGAATAAAAGATTCTAAAATCTAATAAAGAATACAATTTCTTATAAAAAAAGAAAGGATAAAGATTTACCCAGTCGCGAACAGGCTCCGAGGTCCCGAGATGAAAACTTTACCAAAGAATGTAAAAAATAACTATTTCTCTATTAAATCTACAGCTATATGAAAGACTCAGATCACGTATCTAAAAATAAATCGCTATTCTAATAATATTAATCTTTGATTTCACTTCTTATCAATTTAACACATCCTGAATAAAAGATTCTAAAATCTAATAAAGAATACAATTTCTTATAAAAAAAGAAAGGATAAAGATTTACCGAGTCGCGAACAGGCTCCGAGGTCCCGAGCTGAAAACTTTACCAAAGAATGTAAAAAATAACTATTTCTCTATTAAATTTACAGCTATATGAAAGACTCAGATCACGTATCTAAAAATAAATCGCTATAGTAAAAGAGAAATAATGAAAGGAGTGAAGTTTCCAACCGTTCTGCTATGTTTGGTCCTTGCAGCGCGTCTCCTGCCAGCACACGCGCATTTACAGCGCTAAATTAATCATCTTTGCTAATTATTATACATTTACATCATTGTCAGCTTCAGGTACTTCATTTATTATTGATCAATGAACTGTTTGAAACAAAAAAAGGTTGTATTTCAGTAATAATTCAAAATTATCAAAATAAAATATATAAAATAATGGTTTCTATTTTAATAGCCTTTAAAATATAATTTATTTCTGTGATGTGCAGCTGTATTTTCAGCATCATTCCTCCAGTCTTCAGTGTCACATGATCTTTAGAAATCATGAAAATATGATGATTTATTCTTAGAACTATTAATAGTTGTGCTACCAAATATTATTTTGGAATCTGCGATACTTTTTACAGGATTCTTCGATGCATAATTTTTTTAAGAACAGCGTTTATTTAAAATTATTAAAAATTTACTGACCCCAAACTATTGAACTATAGTGAATATTGTTTGGAAATATTGATATTTTAAATAAATGCCCTTCTTTTTAACTTTTTATTCATCAAAGAATCCTGAAAAAAGTATCACAGATTCCAAAATAATATTTATCAGCAAAACTGTTGATAATTCTAATAATAAATCATTATATTATTCCGATTTCTGAAGATCATGTGACACTGAAGACTGGAGAAATGATGCTGAAAATATAGCTGCACATCACATGAATAAATTACACTTTCATGTATATTAAAATAGAAAAAATTTAATAATATTTCACAATATTACATGTTTTCCAGTATTTTTGATCAAATAAATGCTGTCTTGATGAGTAAAATAAATTCCTGTAAAAAACATTAAAAATCATTCTGATCCCAAACGCTGACTGGTAGTGTGTGTGTGTGTGTGTGTGTGTGTGTGTGCGTATGTGTGTGTGTGTGTGTATGAGCCCACTAACATACTGGGCAAGGCAAGTTTATTTATACAGCACATTTCATACACAATGGTAATTCAGAGTGTTTTACATAAAAGAAAGTAAAATAATCATAAAGAAAAATTATAACAAAAATAAAACAAGCAATTTTAAAACTTTTAAAATGATTAAAAAAATCAATAGAGTAGCGAACATGCTCCGAAGTGCCTATCTTTATCAACCGAGTCGGGAACATGCTCCGAAGTGCCGATCTGAATCAACCGAGTCGCTAACATGCTCCGAAGTGACGATCTGAATCAACCGAGTCGCGAACATGCTCCGAAGTGCCGATCTGAATCAACCGAGTCGCTAACATGCTCCGAAGTGCCGATCTGAATCAACCGATCAACCGAGTCGCGAACATGCTCCGAAGTGCCGATCTGAATCAACCGATCAACCGAGTCGCGAACTTGCTCCGAAGTGCCGATCTGAATCAAATATTATTTTGGAATCTACAATACTTTTTTCAGGATTCTTCCATGTATATTTTTTTTAAAGAACAGCGTTTATTCCAAATATAAATCTCTTCTAATAATATTAATCTTTGATTTCACTTCTTATCAATTTAACACATCCTGAATAAAAGATTCTAAAATCTAATAAAGAATACAATTTCTTATAAAAAAAGAAAGGATAAAGATTTACCAAGTCGCAGAATATGCTCCGAATTGCCGATCTGAATCAACCGATGTGGAACAGGCTCCGAAGTGCCGATCTGAAAACTTTACCAAAGAATGTAAAAAATAACTATATTTCTCTATTAAATCTACAACTCTATGAAAGACTCAGATCACGTATCTAAAAATAAATCGCTATAGTAAAAGAGAAATAATAAGAGGAGTGAAGTTTCCTACCATTCTGCTGTGTCTGGTCCTCAAGCGTGTCTCCGCCCCTCACACGGGCGTTTACAGCGCTAAATTAATCATCTTTGCTAATTATTATACATTTACATCATTGTCAGCTTCAGGTACTTCATTTATTATTGATCAATGAACTGTTTGAAACAAAAAAAGGTTGTATTTCAGTAATAATTCAAAATTATCAAAATAAAATATATAAAATAATGGTTTCTATTTTAATATCCTTTAAAATATAATTTATTTCTGTGATGTGCAGCTGTATTTTCAGCATCATTCCTCCAGTCTTCAGTGTCACATGATCTTTAGAAATCATGAAAATATGATGATTTATTCTTAGAACTATTAATAGTTGTACTACCAATTATTATTTTGGAATCTGCGTTACTTTTGTAAGGATCCTTCGATGTATAATTTTTTTTAAGAACAGCGTTTATTTAAAATTATTAAAAATTTACTGACCCCAAACTATTGAACTATAGTGAATATTGTTAGGAAATATATTTTAAATAAATGCCCTTCTTTTTAACTGTTTATTCATCAAATAATCCTGAAAAAAGTATCACAGATTCCCAAATAATATTTATCAGCAAAACTGTTGATAATTCTAATAATAAATCATTATATTATTCTGATTTCTGAAGATCATGTGACACTGAAGACTGAAGGAATGATGCTGAAAATATAGCTGCACACCACATGAATAAATTACACTTTCATGTATATTAAAATAGAAAAATGTTACACAATTATACATGTTTTCCAGTATTTTTGATCAAATAAATGCTGTCTTGTTGAGTAAAATAAATTCCTGTAAAAAACATTAAAAATAATTCTGATCCCAAACTCTGACCGGTAGTGTGTGTGTGTGTGTGTGTGGGTGGGTGCGTGTGTGTGTATAAGCTCACTAACACACTAGGCAAGGCAAGTTTATTTATATAGCACATTTCATGCACAATGGTTGTCACACACCTGGACTCATTTAGCTTGTTTTTGCCCGTGACCCAGTTTCTGTCTTCCGTGTTTAGTTTGATTAGTTCCCAGGTGTCTATTATCTTCCTCATGTGTTCCATGTCCCTGTTAATTTAATGATTCCATCCACCTGTGTTTCCCCAATTATCTGTTGTACATAAGCCTTGTCCTTCAGTTCTGTTTTGTCGGGTCTTCTCACTTGTGATCACTTGCTACTTACGTGTGTCTACCTCTGTGCTCCATGTTGGATATCCCCTGTGTTGGATATATTAAAAACCTTATTCCGTTTATCCTCGACTCCGTATTCCTTCAGGCAGCGTAAAACCGTGACAGAAGACCCGACCTCAAAGGAGAAAATAGAAAACTGCGTGTTCTTCCCTCCGTTTTGCTTTTGTTTTTTCAGTCTTTTCTTTTCTTAGTGTCTATGGATCCCCTCTATCGTCCCGAATTCCTCATCCTCCTGCTGAAGCAGGAAGGACGTTCTCTCGAGGACCATACCAGACAGTTTTCCCTATTAGCTAATGCCACCAGCTACCCGGACGGCGCGCTCTGCACCTTCTACAACACCAGCCTGAACTCCAAATGCAGAGCGTTGTCGTCCGAAGATGGTCCTCGAGAGGATTTCGCCGCATACGTGGAGTGGACTCTGGCGAGAAATGGGTCACCTCTCACCGTCTGCCCCATAGAGGACCTCGCCAGCCCCACTCCCGACCCAGAGACCAGCCAGCCACCATCACGCCGCACGGAGCCAGAGCCCACCGCAGCCGCAGAGCCCGAGCCATCCACTGACAGGGAGCCGGAACTCGAGAGCGCGACTGACCAGGTGTGTGAGCCGGCAACACCGTGCATCGTGGGAGTCCTCGTGGAGATCGAGGGCGTGGAGGAAAGCCCTGCCCACACTCCTGCGACTGAGGGTGAGCTGTATACAGTCTCTGAAGGTCATAAGGAGCAAGCTCTGGATCTGATGGACTGGTCTATGGAGGTAATCCCTAATTTTCCTGTTTCCCCGCTGGTTCCGTCCAGCCCTGATTCCCCTGTATACCCTCTCAGTCTCCCACTCCTACCTCCTCCAGTCATTTCCTCTGCTCCATTTCCGCTGGTTCCGCCCAGCCCTGAGTTTTCTGTTTCTCCGCTGGTTACGCCCAGCCCTGAGTTTTCTGTTTCTCCGCTGGTTACGCCCAGCCCTGAGTTTTCTGTTTCTCCGCTGGTTACGCCCAGCCCTGAGTTTTCTGTTTCTCCGCTGGTTACGCCCAGCCTTGAGTTTTCTGTTTCTCCGCTGGTTCCGCTCAGCTCTGAATCTTCTGTGTCTCCGCTGGTTCCGCCCAGCTCTGAATCTTCTGTGTCTCCGCTGGTTCCGCCCAGCTCTGAATCTTCTGTGTCTCCGCTGGTTCCGCCCAGCTCTGAATCTTCTGTGTCTCCGCTGGTTCCGCCCAGCTCTGAATCTTCTGTGTCTCCGCTGGTTCCACCCAGCTCTGAATCTTCTGTGTCTCCGCTGGTTCCGCCCAGCTCTGAATCTTCTGTGTCTCCGCTGGTTCCGCCCAGCTCTGAATTTTCTGTGTCTCCGCTGGTTCCGCCCAGCCATGATTTTTCTGTTTCACCGCTGGTTCCGCCCAGCCCTGAATCTTCTGTGTTTCCTGTATTCCCTCCCAGCCTCCCTCTCCCGCCTCCTCCCAAACCTGCTGGTCCCTCTACTCCTCTTTCGCTGGTTCCGTCCAGTCCTGATCCTCCTGTCCTTCCTCCCATCCTTCTCCTCTCTCCTCCTCCTAGACCAGCCAGTTCCTCGTCATCCCTGCTGGTGCCAGCCAGTCCCGCAGCTCACCCTCAGTCCGCGCCATCGGGGCGCGGTGGTTCGCCGCTGGACTGCCAGTCTCCAGCTCCGCCTTGGCGTGTTAAGGCCCTGTCTCCGCCTCCAGCCTCCGAGCCCTGGACTCCTCCTCGGTCCTTCGACCCAGCGGCTCCGCCTTGGCTCTTAGCTCCCTCGTCTCCACCGTGGCCTGTCATCCCACCTGCTCCACCGGGCTCCCTCGTCCCTCCGGCTCCACCTTGGTCAGTCGTCGACCATCCGCCGCCTCGGGACTCCACTCCTCTGGTTCCACCTCGTCACTCCATCCCTCCGGCTCTGTCAGGCTCCTCCTTCCCTCCGGTTCCACCTCCATCCTCGGTCACTCCGGCTCCACAGCGGTCTGCCGGGACCCCGCCTCCACCTTGGTCGCCTGAGCCTTCAGCTCCACCTAGGCCCTCCGGATCCTCGTCGTCACCCTGGCTCTGCGGCTGTGCTGCTCCATCTTGGGCTCCTCACCCACCGGTGCAGTCTCCGCCTGTCGGCCCCCTGGTGTCGTCGACCCTTCCTTCACCATGGCTCCTCCCGCCGTCGACCCCACCTTGGATCTCCGTCCTGGCTGGTCTCTGGTGGACCATCTGGCTCCTCCTGCTCCTGTCTCCTCCCTGGCTCCTTCCTCCGTCGTCTCCTCCTTGGCTCCTCCTTCTGTGGTCCCTGTCTGCCGGCCCCCTCCTGGGAGTCCGTCCTCCACCGGAACCTCCTCCCAGGTTCCCACCCATGCCTCCCTCTGTTGTTTCTACGGTGCGAGGACGCACCTACCGGGAGGGGGGAGTACTGTCACACACCTGGACTCATTTAGCTTGTTTTTGCCCGTGACCCAGTTTCTGTCTTCCGTGTTTAGTTTGATTAGTTCCCAGGTGTCTATTATCTTCCTCATGTGTTCCATGTCCCTGTTAATTTAATGATTCCATCCACCTGTGTTTCCCCAATTATCTGTTGTACATAAGCCTTGTCCTTCAGTTCTGTTTTGTCGGGTCTTCTCACTTGTGATCACTTGCTACTTACGTGTGTCTACCTCTGTGCTCCATGTTGGATATCCCCTGTGTTGGATATATTAAAAACCTTATTCCGTTTATCCTCGACTCCGTATTCCTTCAGGCAGCGTAAAACCGTGACAATGGTAATTCAAAGTGCTTTACATAAAAGAAAGTAAAATAATCATAAAGAAAAATTATTAAATTATCTAAAAATAAATCGCTATAGTAAAAGAGAAATATGTGAAATAATAATAAGGAGTTATGAGGAGAAATAATAAGAGGAGTTAAGTTTCATACCGTTCTGCTGTGTTTGGTCCTCAGCGCGTCTGACGCTCCGCGGCGCGTCTCCGCCCCTCACATGCGCCTTTACAGCGCTAAATTAATCATCTTTGCTAATTATTATACATTTACATCATTGTCAGCTTCAGGTACTTCATTTATTATTGTTCAATGAACTGTTTGAAACAAAAAAAGGTATTTCAGTAATAATTCAAAATTATCAAAATAAAATATATAAAATAATGGTTTCTATTTTAATAGCCTTTAAAATATAATTTATTTCTGTGATGTGCAGCTGTATTTTCAGCATCATTCCTCCAGTCTTCAGTGTCACATGATCTTTAGAAATCATGAAAATATGATGATTTATTCTTAGAACTATTAATAGTTGTGCTACCAAATATTATTTTGGAATCTGCGATACTTTTTACAGGATTCTTCGATGCATAATTTTTTTAAGAACAGCGTTTATTTAAAATTATTAAAAATTTACTGACCCCAAACTATTGAACTATAGTGAATATTGTTTGGAAATATTAATATTTTAAATAAATGCCCTTCTTTTTAACTTTTTATTCATCAAAGAATCCTGAAAAAAGTATCACAGATTCCAAAATAATATTTATCAGCAAAACTGTTGATAATTCTAATAATAAATCATTATATTATTCCGATTTCTGAAGATCATGTGACACTGAAGACTGGAGAAATGATGCTGAAAATATAGCTGCACATCACATGAATAAATTACACTTTCATGTATATTAAAATAGAAAAATGTTAATAATATTTGACAATATTACATGTTTTCCAGTATTTTTGATCAAATAAATGCTGTCTTGATGAGTAAAATAAATTCCTGTAAAAAACATTAAAAATCATTCTGATCCCAAACGCTGACTGGTAGTGTGTGTGTGTGTGTGTGTGTGTGTGTGTGTGTGTGTGTGTATGAGCCCACTAACATACTAGGCAAGGCAAGTTTATTTATATAGCACATTTCATGCACAATGGTAATTCAGAGTGTTTTACATAAAAGAAAGTAAAATAATCATAAAGAAAAATTATAACAAAAATAAAACAAGCAATTTTAAAACTTTTAAAATTATTAAAAAATCAACAGAGTAGCGAACATGCTCCTAAGTGCCGATCTGAATCAACCGAGTCGCGAACATGCTCCGAAGTGCCGATCTGAATCAACCGAGTCGCGAACATGCTCCGAAGTGCCGATCTGAATCAACCAATCAACCGAGTTGGC
This sequence comes from Carassius gibelio, assembly GCF_023724105.1. Classification (NCBI taxonomy): domain Eukaryota; kingdom Metazoa; phylum Chordata; class Actinopteri; order Cypriniformes; family Cyprinidae; genus Carassius; species Carassius gibelio. Next base: position 36,107,033 of record NC_068414.1, read on the forward strand.
GAACATGCTCCGAAGTGCCGATCTGAATCAACCGAGTCGCGAACATGCTCCGAAGTGCCGATCTGAATCAACCGATCAACCGAGTCGCGAACATGCTCCGAAGTGCCGATCTGAATCAAATATTATTTTGGAATCTACAATACTTTTTTCAGGATTCTTCCATGTATAATTTTTTTAAAGAACAGCGTTTATTCCAAATATAAATCTCTTCTAATAATATTAATCTTTGATTTCAATTCTTATCAATTTAACACATCCTGAATAAAAGATTCTCAAATCTAATAAAGAATAAAATTTCTTATAAAAAAAGAAAGGATAAAGATTTACCGAGTCGCGAATATGCTCCGAATTGCCGATCTGAATCAACCGAGGTGGAACAGGCTCCGAAGTGCCGATCTGAATAAACCTATCAACCTAGTCACAAACATGCTCCGAATTGCCGATCTGAATCAACTGAGTCGCGAACAAGAACAGCGTTTATTTAAAATTATTAAAAATTTACTGACCCCAAACTATTGAACTATAGTGAATATTGTTTGGAAATATTAATATTTTAAATAAATGCCCTTCTTTTTAACTTTTTATTCATCAAAGAATCCTGAAAAAAGTATCACAGATTCCAAAATAATATTTATCAGCAAAACTGTTGATAATTCTAATAATAAATCATTATATTATTCCGATTTCTGAAGATCATGTGACACTGAAGACTGGAGAAATGATGCTGAAAATATAGCTGCACATAACATGAATAAATTACACTTTCATGTATATTAAAATAGAAAAATGTTAATAATATTTGACAATATTACATGTTTTCCAGTATTTTTGATCAAATAAATGCTGTCTTGATGAGTAAAATAAATTCCTGTAAAAAACATTAAAAATCATTCTGATCCCAAACGCTGACTGGTAGTGTGTGTGTGTGTGTGTGTGTGTGTGTGTGAGTATGTGTGTGTGTGTATGAGCCCACTAACATACTAGGCAAGGCAAGTTTATTTATATAGCACATTTCATGCACAATGGTAATTCAGAGTGTTTTACATAAAAGAAAGTAAAATAATCATAAAGAAAAATTATAACAAAAATAAAACAAGCAATTTTAAAACTTTTAAAATGATTAAAAAAATCAATAGAGTAGCGAACATGCTCCGAAGTGCCGATCTGAATCAACCGAGTCGCGAACATGCTCCGAAGTGCCGATCTGAATCAACCGAGTCGCGAACATGCTCCGAAGTGCCGATCTGAATCAACCTAGTCGCGAACATGCTCCGAAGTGCCGATCTGAATCAACCGATCAACCGAGTCGCGAACATGCTCCGAAGTGCCGATCTGAATCAACCCATCAACCGAGTCGCGAACATGCTCCGAAGTGCCGATCTGATTCAAATATTATTTTGGAATCTACAATACTTTTTTCAGGATTCTTCCATGTATAATTTTTTTAAAGAACAGCGTTTATTCCAAATATAAATCTCTTCTAATAATATTAATCTTTGATTTCACTTCTTATCAATTTAACACATCCTGAATAAAAGATTCTAAAATCTAATAAAGAATACAATTTCTTATAAAAAAAGAAAGGATAAAGATTTACCGAGTCGCGAATATGCTCCGAATTGCCGATCTGAATCAACCGAGGTGGAACAGGCTCCGAAGTGCCGATCTGAATAAACCTATCAACCTAGTCGCAAACATGCTCCGAATTGCCGATCTGAAAACTTTACCAAAGAATGTAAAAAATAACTATATTTCTCTATTAAATCTACAACTCTATGAAAGACTCAGATCACGTTTCTAAAAACAAATCGCTATAGTAAAAGAGAAATAATAAGAGGAGTGAAGTTTCCTACCGTTCTGCTGTGTTTGGTCCTCACGCGTGTCTCCGCCCCTCACACGCACGTTTACAGCGCTAAATTAATCATCTTTGCTAATTATTATACATTTACATCATTGTCAGCTTCAGGTACTTCATTTGTTATTGATCAATGAACTGTTTGAAACAAAAAAAGGTTGTATTTCAGTAATAATTCAAAATTATCAAAATAAAATATATAAAATAATGGTTTCTATTTTAATATCCTTTAAAATATAATTTATTTCTGTGATGTGCAGCTGTATTTTCAGCATCATTCCTCCAGTCTTCAGTGTCACATGATCTTTAGAAATCATGAAAATATGATGATTTATTCTTAGAACTATTAATAGTTGTACTACCAATTATTATTTTGGAATCTGCGTTACTTTTGTAAGGATCCTTCGATGTATAATTTTTTTTAAGAACAGCGTTTATTTAAAATTATTAAAAATTTACTGACCCCAAACTATTGAACTATAGTGAATATTGTTAGGAAATATATTTTAAATAAATGCCCTTCTTTTTAACTGTTTATTCATCAAATAATCCTGAAAAAAGTATCACAGATTCCCAAATAATATTTATCAGCAAAACTGTTGATAATTCTAATAATAAATCATTATATTATTCTGATTTCTGAAGATCATGTGACACTGAAGACTGAAGGAATGATGCTGAAAATATAGCTGCACACCACATGAATAAATTACACTTTCATGTATATTAAAATAGAAAAATGTTACACAATAATACATGTTTTCCAGTATTTTTGATCAAATAAATGCTGTCTTGTTGAGTAAAATAAATTCCTGTAAAAAACATTAAAAATAATTCTGATCCTAAACTCTGACCGGTAGTGTGTGTGTGTGTGTGTGTGGGTGGGTGCGTGTGTGTGTATAAGCTCACTAACACACTAGGCAAGGCAAGTTTATTTATATAGCACATTTCATGCACAATGGTAATTCAAAGTGCTTTACATAAAAGAAAGTAAAATAATCATAAAGAAAAATTATTAAATTATCTAAAAATAAATCGCTATAGTAAAAGAGAAATATGTGAAATAATAATAAGGAGTTATGAGGAGAAATAATAAGAGGAGTTAAGTTTCATACCGTTCTGCTGTGTTTGGTCCTCAGCGCGTCTGACGCTCCGCGGCGCGTCTCCGCCCCTCACATGCTCCTTTACAGCGCTAAATTAATCATCTTTGCTAATTATTATACATTTACATCATTGTCAGCTTCAGGTACTTCATTTATTATTGATCAATGAACTGTTTGAAACAAAAAAGGTTGTATTTCAGTAATAATTCAAAATTATCAAAATAAAATATATAAAATAATGGTTTCTATTTTAATAGCCTTTAAAATATAATTTATTTCTGTGATGTGCAGCTGTATTTTCAGCATCATTCCTCCAGTCTTCAGTGTCACATGATCTTTAGAAATCATGAAAATATGATGATTTATTCTTAGAACTATTAATAGTTGTACTACCAAATATTATTTTGGAATCTACAATACTTTTTTCAGGATTCTTCCATGTATAATTTTTTTAAAGAACAGCGTTTATTCCAAATATAAATCTCTTCTAATAATATTAATCTTTGATTTCACTTCTTATCAATTTAACACATCCTGAATAAAAGATTCTAAAATCTAATAAAGAATACAATTTCTTATAAAAAAAGAAAGGATAAAGATTTACCGAGTCGCGAATATGCTCCGAATTGCCGATCTGAATCAACTGAGTCGCAAACAGGCTCCGAAGTCCCGATCTGAAAACTTTACCAAAGAATGTAAAAAATAACTATATTTCTCTATTAAATCTACAACTCTATGAAAGACTCAGATCACGTATCTAAAAATAAATCGCTATTCTAATAATATTAATCTTTGATTTCACTTCTTATCAATTTAACACATCCTGAATAAAAGATTCTAAAATCTAATAAAGAATACAATTTCTTATAAAAAAAGAAAGGATAAAGATTTACCGAGTCGCGAACATGAACATGCTATTTTAAATAAATGCCCTTCTTTTTAACTTTTTATTCATCAAAGAATCCTGAAAAAAGTATCACAGATTCCAAAATAATATTTATCAGCAAAACTGTTGATAATTCTAATAAAAAATCATTATATTATTCCAATTTCTGAAGATCATGTGACACTGAAGACTGGAGAAATGATGCTGAAAATATAGCTGCACATCACATGAATAAATTACACTTTCATGTATATTAAAATAGAAAAAATTTAATAATATTTCACAATATTACATGTTTTCCAGTATTTTTGATCAAATAAATGCTGTCTTGATGAGTAAAATAAATTCCTGTAAAAAACATTAAAAATCATTCTGATCCCAAACGCTGACTGGTAGTGTGTGTGTGTGTGTGTGTGTGTGTGTGCGTATGTGTGTGTGTGTATGAGCCCACTAACATACTAGGCAAGGCAAATTTATTTATATAGCACATTTCATGCACAATGCTAATTCAGAGTGTTTTACATAAAAGAAAGTAAAATAATCATAAAGAAAAATTATAACAAAAATAAAACAAGCAATTTTAAAACTTTTAAAATGATTTAAAAAATCAATAGAGTAGCGAACATGCTCCGAATTGCCTATCTTTATCAACCGAGTCGCGAACATGCTCCGAAGTGCCGATCTGAATCAACCGAGTCGCGAACATGCTCCGAAGTGCCGATCTGAATCATCCGATCAACCGAGTCGCGAACATGCTCTGAAGTGCCGATCTGAATCAACCAGTGCCGATCTGAATCAACCGATCAACCGAGTCGCGAACATGCTCCGAAGTGCCGATCTGAATCAAATATTATTTTGGAATCTACAATACTTTTTTCGGGATTCTTCCATGTATAATTTTTTTAAAGAACAGCGTTTATTCCAAATATAAATCTCTTCTAATAATATTAATCTTTGATTTCACTTCTTATCAATTTAACACATCCTGAATAAAAGGTTCTAAAATCTAATAAAGAATACAATTTCTTATAAAAAAAAGAAAGGATAAAGATTTACCGAGTCGCGAATATGCTCCGAATTGCCGACCTGAATCAACCGAGTTGGAACAGGCTCCGAAGTGCCGATCTGAATAAACCTATCAACCTAGTCGCAAACATGCTCCGAATTGCCGATCTGAATCAACTGAGTCGCGAACAGGCTCCGAAGTCCCGATCTGAAAACTTTACCAAAGAATGTAAAAAATAACTATATTTCTCTATTAAATCTAAAACTCTATGAAAGACTCAGATCACGTATCTAAAAATAAATCGCTATTCTAATAATATTAATCTTTGATTTCACTTCTTATCAATTTAACACATCCTGAATAAAAGATTCTAAAATCTAATAAAGAATAAAATTTCTTATAAAAAAAGAAAGGATAAAGATTTACCGAGTCGCGAATATGCTCCGAATTGCCCATCTGAATCAACCGAGGTGGAACAGGCTCCGAAGTGCCGATCTGAATAAACCTATCAACCTAGTCACAAACATGCTCCGAATTGCCGATCTGAATCAACTGAGTCGCGAACAGGCTCCGAGGTCCCGAGCTGAAAACTTTACCAAAGAATGTAAAAAATAACTATTTCTCTATTAAATCTACAGCTATATGAAAGACTCAGATCACGTATCTAAAAATAAATCGCTATAGTAAAAGAGAAATAATGAGAGGAGTGAAGTTTCCTACCGTTCTGCTGTGTTTGGTCCTGGCAGCGCGTCTCCTGCCAGCACACGCGCATTTACAGCGCTAAATTAATCACATTTGCTAATTATTATACATTTACATCATTGTAAGCTTCAGGTACTTCATTTATTATTGTTCAATGAACTGTTTGAAACAAAAAAAGGCTGTATTTCAGTAATAATTCAAAATCAAATATATAAATATCAAAATGAAATATATAAAATAATGGTTTCTATTTTAATATCCTTTAAAATATAATTTATTTCTGTGATGTGCAGCTGTATTTTCAGCATCATTCCTCCAGTCTTCAGTGTCACATGATCTTTAGAAATCATGAAAATATGATGATTTATTCTTAGAACTATTAATAGTTGTGCTACCAAATATTATTTTGGAATCTGCGATACTTTTTACAGGATTCTTCGATGCATAATTTTTTTAAGAACAGCGTTTATTTAAAATTATTAAAAATTTACTGACCCCAAACTATTGAACTATAGTGAATATTGTTTGGAAATATTAATATTCTAAATAAATGCCCTTCTTTTTAACTTTTTATTCATCAAAGAATCCTGAAAAAAGTATCACAGATTCCAAAATAATATTTATCAGCAAAACTGTTGATAATTCTAATAATAAATCATTATATTATTCCGATTTCTGAAGATCATGTGACACTGAAGACTGGAGAAATGATGCTGAAAATATAGCTGCACATCACATGAATAAATTACACTTTCATGTATATTAAAATAGAAAAAATTTAATAATATTTCACAATATTACATGTTTTCCAGTATTTTTGATCAAATAAATGCTGTCTTGATGAGTAAAATAAATTCCTGTAAAAAACATTAAAAATCATTCTGATCCCAAACGCTGACTGGTAGTGTGTGTGTGTGTGTGTGTGTGTGTGTGTGCGTATGTGTGTGTGTGTATGAGCCCACTAACATACTAGGCAAGGCAAGTTTATTTATATAGCACATTTCATGCACAATGGTAATTCAGAGTGTTTTACATAAAAGAAAGTAAAATAATCATAAAGAAAAATTATAACAAAAATAAAACAAGCAATTTTAAAACTTTTAAAATGATTAAAAAATCAACAGAGTAGCGAACATGCTCCGAAGTGCCGATCTGAATCAACCGAGTCGCGAACATGCTCCGAAGTGCCGATCTGAATCAACCGAGTCGCGAACATGCTCCGAAGTGCCGATCTGAATCAACCTAGTCGCGAACATGCTCCGAAGTGCCGATCTGAATCAACCGATCAACCGAGTCGCGAACATGCTCCGAAGTGCCGATCTGAATCAACCCATCAACCGAGTCGCGAACATGCTCCGAAGTGCCGATCTGAATCAAATATTATTTTGGAATCTACAATACTTTTTTCAGGATTCTTCCATGTATAATTTTTTTAAAGAACAGCGTTTATTCCAAATATAAATCTCTTCTAATAATATTAATCTTTGATTTCACTTCTTATCAATTTAACACATCCTGAATAAAAGGTTCTAAAATCTAATAAAGAATACAATTTCTTATAAAAAAAAGAAAGGATAAAGATTTACCTAGTCGCGAATATGCTCCGAATTGCCGATCTGAATCAACCGAGTTGGAACAGGCTCCGAAGTGCCGATCTGAATAAACCTATCAACCTAGTCGCAAACATGCTCCGAATTGCCGATCTGAATCAACTGAGTCGCGAACAGGCTCCGAAGTCCCGATCTGAAAACTTTACCAAAGAATGTAAAAAATAACTATATTTCTCTATTAAATCTACAACTCTATGAAAGACTCAGATCACGTATCTAAAAATAAATCGCTATTCTAATAATATTAATCTTTGATTTCACTTCTTATCAATTTAACACATCCTGAATAAAAGATTCTAAAATCTAATAAAGAATAAAATTTCTTATAAAAAAAGAAAGGATAAAGATTTACCGAGTCGCGAATATGCTCCGAATTGCCCATCTGAATCAACCGAGGTGGAACAGGCTCCGAAGTGCCGATCTGAATAAACCTATCAACCTAGTCACAAACATGCTCCGAATTGCCGATCTGAATCAACTGAGTCGCGAACAGGCTCCGAGGTCCCGAGCTGAAAACTTTACCAAAGAATGTAAAAAATAACTATTTCTCTATTAAATCTACAGCTATATGAAAGACTCAGATCACGTATCTAAAAATAAATCGCTATAGTAAAAGAGAAATAATGAGAGGAGTGAAGTTTCCTACCGTTCTGCTGTGTTTGGTCCTGGCAGCGCGTCTCCTGCCAGCACACGCGCATTTACAGCGCTAAATTAATCACATTTGCTAATTATTATACATTTACATCATTGTAAGCTTCAGGTACTTCATTTATTATTGTTCAATGAACTGTTTGAAACAAAAAAAAGGCTGTATTTCAGTAATAATTCAAAATCAAATATATAAATATCAAAATGAAATATATAAAATAATGGTTTCTATTTTAATATCCTTTAAAATATAATTTATTTCTGTGATGTGCAGCTGTATTTTCAGCATCATTCCTCCAGTCTTCAGTGTCACATGATCTTTAGAAATCATGAAAATATGATGATTTATTCTTAGAACTATTAATAGTTGTGCTACCAAATATTATTTTGGAATCTGCGATACTTTTTACAGGATTCTTCGATGCATAATTTTTTTAAGAACAGCGTTTATTTAAAATTATTAAAATTTACTGACCCCAAACTATTGAACTATAGTGAATATTGTTTGGAAATATTAATATTTTAAATAAATGCCCTTCTTTTTAACTTTTTATTCATCAAAGAATCCTGAAAAAAGTATCACAGATTCCAAAATAATATTTATCAGCAAAACTGTTGATAATTCTAATAATAAATCATTATATTATTCCGATTTCTGAAGATCATGTGACACTGAAGACTGGAGAAATGATGCTGAAAATATAGCTGCACATCACATGAATAAATTACACTTTCATGTATATTAAAATAGAAAAAATTTAATAATATTTCACAATATTACATGTTTTCCAGTATTTTTGATCAAATAAATGCTGTCTTGATGAGTAAAATAAATTCCTGTAAAAAACATTAAAAATCATTCTGATCCCAAACCCTGACTGGTAGTGTGTGTGTGTGTGCGTGTGTGTGTGTGTGCGTATGTGTGTGTGTATGAGCCCACTAACATACTAGGCAAGGCAAGTTTATTTATATAGCACATTTCATGCACAATGGTAATTCAGAGTGTTTTACATAAAAGAAAGTAAAATAATCATAAAGAAAAATTATAACAAAAATAAAACAAGCAATTTTAAAACTTTTAAAATGATTAAAAAATCAACAGAGTAGCGAACATGCTCCGAAGTGCCGATCTGAATCAACCGAGTCGCGAACATGCTCCGAAGTGCCGATCTGAATCAACCGAGTCGCGAACATGCTCCGAAGTGCCGATCTGAATCAACCGAGTCGCGAACATGCTCCGAAGTGCCGATCTGAATCAACCCATCAACCGAGTCGCGAACATGCTCCGAAGTGCCGATCTGATTCAAATATTATTTTGGAATCTACAATACTTTTTTCAGGATTCTTCCATGTATAATTTTTTTAAAGAACAGCGTTTATTCCAAATATAAATCTCTTCTAATAATATTAATCTTTGATTTCACTTCTTATCAATTTAACACATCCTGAATAAAAGATTCTAAAATCTAATAAAGAATACAATTTCTTATAAAAAAAAAGAAAGGATAAAGATTTACCGAGTCACGAATATGCTCCGAATTGCCGATCTGAATCAACCGAGGTGGAACAGGATCCGAAGTGCCGATCTGAATAAACCTATCAACCTAGTCGCAAACATGCTCCGAATTGCCGATCTGAAAACTTTACCAAAGAATGTAAAAAATAACTATATTTCTCTATTAAATCTACAACTCTATGAAAGACTCAGATCACGTTTCTAAAAATAAATCGCTATAGTAAAAGAGAAATAATAAGAAGAGTGAAGTTTCCTACCGTTCTGCTGTGTTTGGTCCTCACGTGTGTCTCCGCCCCTCACACGCACGTTTACAGCGCTAAATTAATCATCTTTGCTAATTATTATACATTTACATCATTGTCAGCTTCAGGTACTTCATTTATTATTGATCAATGAACTGTTTGAAACAAAAAAAGGTTGTATTTCAGTAATAATTCAAAATTATCAAAATAAAATATATAAAATAATGGTTTCTATTTTAATAGCCTTTAAAATATAATTTATTTCTTTGATGTGCAGCTGTATTTTCAGCATCATTCCTCCAGTCTTCAGTGTCACATGATCTTTAGAAATCATGAAAATATGATGATTTATTCTTAGAACTATTAATAGTTCTACCAGTTTGGTAGTAGTACTACCAAATATTATTTTGGAATCTGCGTTACTTTTGTTAGGATTCTTCGATGTATAATTTTTTTTTAAGAACAGCGTTTATTTAAAATTATTAGAAATTTACTGACCCCAAACTATTGAACTATAGTGAATATTGTTAGGAAATATATTTTAAATAAATGCCCTTCTTTTTAACTGTTTATTCATCAAATAATCCTGAAAAAAGTACCACAGATTCCCAAATAATATTTATCAGCAAAACTGTTGATAATTCTAATAATAAATCATTATATTATTCTGATTTCTGAAGATCATGTGACACTGAAGACTGAAGGAATGATGCTGAAAATATAGCTGCACACCACATGAATAAATTACACTTTCATGTATATTAAAATAGAAAAATGTTAATAATATTACTAGGGCCGGGACTTTAACGCGTTAATTGAGATTAATTAATTACACAAAAAATAACGCGTTAACTAAGATTAATTAATTACAGAAAAAAAAATCCCGAATTTTTAACAACTTATTTTTGCACCGCGGAACGTTTCTCACTGGATGAGTTTCGGCGGGACCGATTATACTGAAGCACCAACTAGCGTTCGCTTCGCATATCACCGCAGCAGCACATCGAGCATCAAGTATCACCTCAACGCAAAACATATAGCAGCTAGCGTTGACTTTTTACTTTATGTTGAACTATGTATTATTTTGTTGGTGCAACAGTTTATGTTGAACTCTTTAATGTTTTGGCCAAGGTTATTGAGAGTTGGACTTAGTATGTTATGGCCTCTGAAGCAACAGAGAGATGTTTTCTAATAGTCAGTGTTTCCAATGTTCTGAATGTAATTGACAGTATTGTGTTTTACTTAAAAAATACTTTACAGAAGGTTCCAGCACCTATAAGCTTCCTGAATTTCTGAAATGTACTATTTCTAAATTGTTTCTAAATATGCTATTGCTATACTTCATGGCAAAAATTGCACTGGTCTGCTAGACTTGGTTGAACAAAAAGAAACAATATTTTGTTGCTTAATGCTTATCTATTCAGTCATTATTCAATGGTATACTATAAATCCATGTGAAAAAAAATTACTTCTCACTGTTCTCAGATCAAATATTTATATGCGATTAAAATGCGATTAATTTCGATTAATTAATTACAAAGCCTCTAATTAATTAGATTAATTTTTTTAATCGAGTCCAGGCCCTATTTATAATATATTTATTTAACCCTCTAACCTTAGCTTTCACTATTCTAAATCTACTCTTTTAAAAAAAAAAAAAAAAACTAGATCGGGACTCCGAAGCACCTTTCGCAAATCATTTGAGATCAGGACTTCTGAGTGAGTTTGCAAAATATTTGATTCAGATCGGGACTCCTAAACGCATTTTGCGAATTATTTGAGATCAGGACTTCGGAGTGAGTTTGCAAAACATTTGATAGATCTGGACTCAGAAGCGCATTTCGCGAATCATTTGAGATCACTTCGGAGTGAGTTTGCAAAAGATTTGATTCAGATCGGGACTCAGAAGCGCCTTTCGCGAATTATTTGGGATCAGGAATTTGTAGTGAGTTTGCAAAACATTTGATTCAGATCGGGACTCTGTTTCGGGAATCACTCCCACCCAGCAATAACTCCTTGAAAAGACATCAAAAAGACGCCATTGGCAGACGTCGTTAAAATGTCCATCTTAATTCTAAAGCCTTACATTTAATTTCAAGAATAAATTAATTATTAGGCTACGTAAAAATGTCATTATAGGCCTATTATTAGCCTATTAATAATTACTCTCAAAATAGGACAACTGACAAAAAAGTAACAGCAAAACACATTTAATAATACGTCAGATATAGGCCATAACAACAACAACGAAAATATATATATATATTTAATATATATCTATTCATTTTTATCACCTTTGTCTGTTCATTATCATAATAAAAAAACAGTAACTTTAAACACAAACACACACTGCTCAGTGTTTATGTAGTAAAATCTGTACTGTTAAGCGTTATCACGTTACTGCCCTGATGTAAAACATTTTCTTTTATGTGGATATTGGAAGCCAGTGAAGTATGTAAATAATATTTACAGAAAAAAATGATTTTGTGTCAAATGAGAGACCCAACTTTAGTTTGAGTTTCGTTCTAGCCTAAAATGATCATTCGTTTTGGCTTGTGAATTTATATCTTTTAATTATATTTTCTAAATACTGTTAAATTTAAAGGATTTGTTGTGGAGCAAAGGGAACTTAAATAGCCTAACTATGTTTACATTGTTTATTATTATTATTATTTATCATATATTTATTTGACCCTCTAACTTTAGCATTCACTATTCTAAATCTACTCTTTAAAAAAACTAGATCGGGACTCCAAAGCGCCTTTCGCAAATCATTTGAGATCAGGACTTCTGAGTGAGTTTGCAAAATATTTGATTCAGATCGGGACTCCGAATCGCGTTTCGCGAATTATTTGAGATCAGGACTTCGGAGTGATTTTGCAAAACATTTGATAGATCGGGACTCAGAAGCGCATTTCGCGAATCATTTGAGATCACTTCGGAGTGAGTTTGCAAAATATTTGATTCAGATCGGGACTCAGAAGCGCCTTTCGCGAATTATTTGGGATCAGGAATTTGGAGTGAGTTTGCAAAACATTTGATTCAGATCGGGACTCCGAAGCAAGTTTGGCGAATCACTCCCACCCAGCAATAACTTGTTGAAAAGACATCAAAAAGACGTCATTGGCAGACGTTGTTAAAATGTCCATCTTAATTCTAATGCCTTACATTTTATTTCAAGAATAAATTAATTATTAGGCTACGTAAAAATTCAATTATAGGCCTATTATTAGCCTATTAATAATTACTGGGAAAATAGGACAACTGACAAAAAAGTAACAACAAAACACATTTAATAATACGTCAGATATAGGCCATAACAACAACAAAGAAAAAAAATATTGATGTATCTATTTAATATATATCTATTTATTTTTATCACCTTTGTCTGTTCATTATCATAATAAAAAAACAGTAACTTTAAACACAAACACACACTGCTCAGTTTTTATGTAGTAAAATCTGTACCTTTAAGCGTTATCACCTTACTGCCCTGATGTAAAACATTTTCTTTTATGTGGATATTGGAAGCGAGTGAAGTACGGAAACAATATTTAAAGAAAAATTTGATTTTGTGTCGAATGAGAGACACAACTTCAGTTTCAGTTTCGTTCTAGCCTAAAATGATCATTCGTTTTGGCTTGTGAATTTTTAACTTTTAATTATATTTTCTAAATACTGTTCAATTTAAAGGATTTCTTGTGGAGCGAGGGGAACTTAAATAGCCTAACTATGTTTACATTGTTTATTATTATTATTTATCATATATTTATTTGACCCTCTAACCTTAGCATTCACTATTCTAAATGTACTCTTTAAAAAAAATAAAATAAATAAAAATAAAAAACTAGATAGGGACTCCGAGGTGCGTTTGGCAAATCATTTGAGATCAGGACTTATGAGTGAGTTTGCGAAAGATTTGATTCAGATCGGTACTCTGTTTCGGGAATCACTCCCAGCCAGCAATAACTCCTTGAAAAGACATCAAAAAGACGCCATTGGCAGACGTCGTTAAAATGTCCATCTTAATTCTAAAGCCTTACATTTAATTTCAAGAATAAATTAATTATTAGGCTACGTTAAAATGTCATTATAGGCCTATTATTAGCCTATTAATAATTACTCTCAAAATAGGACAACTGACAAAAAAGTAACAACAAAACACATATAATAATACGTCAGATATAGGCCATAACAACAACAACGAAAATATATATATATATATATATATATATATATATATATATATATATATATATATATATATATATTTAATATATATCTATTCATTTTTATCACCTTTGTCTGTTCATTATCATAATAAAAAAACAGTAACTTTAAACACAAACACACACTGCTCAGTGTTTATGTAGTAAAATCGCACCCGATTCGAACGTTGTCACTCGATTGAATGGGGCGTTATCAGCGGTTATCAGTCCATAGGTATGGGCCAGGAGGGGCCTCTTGCGCCTACTAGCACCCACAAATATACAGGAAAAGACTCCAGATCCAATCCCAGAATTCCTGCTCACCGGTAATCGGAAGTCTACTGGACGAACGCGGCGATATTTCCTGCTTAATATTTTCAGGTAAGACTATTACAATTATAAAACTGAGCATTTAAACTGTAATGGAAAACAATACATACACTCGTATTGCGTGTCATGATTGTTGACATGAGATAACCATATAGCGAAACGTTATCGCTAACATTAGGCCATATTACGTTATTAGCCTGTCCTTAAGTTAACGTTGCATGCTTTATGTGAGCGTTAACGTTGCTTTATTTACGTCTGAAGCTAATGGGGGAATTTAGTTTCTAGTTAAACGCAAAGTTAAACTGTAAACATTTAAAAACTTTTTACACTCTTAAAGGCTTATTGCATATTGTGTATGCTCGATAACGCCTCACTGAAGCCAGATCATAGGCTTAATGTAACCCATATTGACTTGAGAGAAATATTAAACACAAGACGTATTTTACGGCTGTTTGGAAACCTTGGGATCTTGACTAGAGTGTAAAATAAAGTTCTGTGGGTTTGGATCTATCTATCTATCTATCTATCTATCTATCTATCTATCTATCTATCTATCTATCTATCTATCTGTCTGTCTCTCTCTCTTTCTCTCTATACTAGCTAGCCAGCTATTTATATATTTATATAATTTATCTATATATCTATCTATATATATATGTAAAAATGTTTTGCTAGCTGTCTGTCTATCTGTCTGTCTCGATCTTTCTCTCTCACTCGATCTATCTATCTAATCTTGAACTTGAACTTGAAAAATAAAACCCAAAGGTCTGTCTATCTGTTTAGCTGTCTGTCTGCCTGCCTGTGTTACATTAATGTCTCTTTACCTAACTTTTTTGTCTCCCTTTACAGCATACATTTCCAGCTGGTTGCAGGACTTCTGTGGCAAGTTTGTTTTATTACTTCCATGATCTATGTCTTTGTTGAACTATCCAAAATTTGGTTTTGGGCAGTTTAGAATTTATTGTTCACTCTTGTGCAAGTTTCTCTCTGTTTATGTTTTAGGTTGAAGATGGCGCAGAGAGGTAAGCCTTAACAGTTGATGATCTAGAAGCATTAGGCAAGAGTGTCTGAGAACAATGGTATGATCTGCAACACTGTCTTTTTATTACTGATTTATTACTGACTATCTATTTCTTTCTTTGTTGTTATTCAACAAGAGAGAACTCCCATTAATGGGAATCAAAATGAAACCCTGAAATCATGTTTTAAGGATGGAATGACACGAGTTGGTTCAGAATTAATACCAAGAGCTGCATCAGCTACTGGTTTGGACACCAGTGTCGTAGAAATAAGGTTTACTTTTGTGCCACACTAACAAACATCATGTCAAATAAATAAATCATTCTGCTGCACTGCTTGTATAAATGATGTGTTTTGTTAACATTCAGTTTAATTGGTGTAATACACTTTTTCAGAACTGGATTGGTAATTACAAAAGATCTCAAACTAATGCTTCGTCTGAGCCCCGGCCATCAAAGGCCAAAGTTCAAATTAGAGAGCTGTCGCCTTACAATCATTTTTATAGGGACATATTCAAAAACAAAGGTGAGAAACAAAATTTTAAGACTGTTTTTATTCTTTTTATACTGAATTGTTTCTTTTCATACATGGTGGCCTTGTTGACATAAGGTTTATGAGGGTCATGAAAAGTCATGAAACAGATTTTCATGATAGTATTTGGGAAGTACAGTACTTCACTCACACAAATTACATTCATCAGTTTAAGAATGCTGAGTGTATTGAAAAGAATCATCAGGGCATCTACTTTACACCTTATCTTGTTTTTACAGAGTTGTTACAGATAAATGGTTTTCACAACCCAAGTACTGATTATCTTTGTATGAATTTACTTTAAAAAAGGAGATGCTGACTCTAATGCGTTAAGTTTTCTGTGCATCTATTTTTTCCTCAGGCACAATGAATGATATTAAGGGCAGGTGCGCCACATTGGGGGAAGATGCAAAGCAAAAATACATTCAAGAGGCAGCAGCACTGAGGGCACATGGGCAGGCACAGGACCTAAACCCTGAGATGAGGGATGCCCGAATTAAAATGCACTTAAAGAAGCTGAAGTTAGAGGTTTGGAAACAGGATTCATTTGCCAGGCATTAGTGGTATTCTTAAAGTATTAGATTGAAGGATGATCAACAGCAATTGTGGTGTGTGCAGAACATTGTGTTAGACAACTGGATAGTTTATCTCTAGTTTTTATCATAATTTTCAACTGTCAAAGACTATCATTATCAAAAATTAAAATTTAGTTATCCCTCTGTCTCAGGTTTGATTTACATCCATTTCTGAAACGAAAAACCCAGAGTTTTCCTAAATCCGCTTTCTGAAATGGAACCCAGGAAAACCTGCTTTTATCTTATGATTGATTATCAGCAAGATCTGAGATCAATTGATGTGCAATATCCCACATATTCCTTTGGCAACAGTTAAAAATGAACAAGCTGCCTTTGATATGTTGCTTTAAATTTCACGAGTTCACATCTACGTATATTAATTCAGTAAGGTTATGCGTATTTGGCGTGCTGTCCGGGTGGAGGGCTCCGAGCTCGGGATGAGGCCCGAACCCAGAGTACTCCCCCCGGTTGTGGTAAGAGTAGATGGATCTATGGTGAGGAGGATGGGGTGGAGGAGGGATGCTGAAAACTGTCAATGAACAGAGGTAGGTTCTGCTGTTATTTATGCCTTATCATGAGTTGATTACTGATTGGTCTCCACTTGTGTTAATCAGGTTAATGAACTGCGACTGCTTCTCCCGAACTTTGTTATAAAACTACATATAGTGATGAGTAGGATTTAAATTAACTGGCTTGACTTTCAAAATGTTTGTGTTTTTCCTTTGGTAGATAGAGGCAATTTGTGCTGTGTCTGCCGCGTCCATTTTGATGATAAGAAGAAGAATGCAAGAAAGAAGTGGCGTTCATGGTCTCAGTGCACAGTGTGCCAATCATGGTCACACACAGCATGTGGCTTTAAAAAGAACAAGTGCGTTCACTGCCAGGGTCAAGACACCATGCAAACACCCTGAAGATGTATCTTGTTACTTGTTTGGGTTGTTTTTACTGTATGGACGGCCCCCAACCCATCCATACAAACAAACACACACACACAATACATACATATGCTGCAAATTTATTGTAATGACCATACTTCACACGTAAGAAGAAAATTGTGATCTTTTTGTTATTTTCATTCACCCCAATTTTTATTTATTTTTGTTGTTTGTTGGCACCATCAATGTGTTCTCCTTTATATAGGACTTATGTGGGGACCAATAAAGTTATATTGTACTGAATTGAGTCTACATATATATATATATATATATATATATATATATATATATATATACACACCTGTTTCATCATTGGTTCAGTAGGGCTGGGTTTTAGCAAGGACCTCACCATAATATTCACAACAGCTGGTCAGAGTATGATTTCATGTTATGATTAGATGCCTCACATAACTTTACATTTTTTCACAGTTTTGCTGTCACTAGGAGATGCTTGGCACAAAAATATATTGAAAAGATGGTTACTGGTACTTGTAGAAACTTTGGTATACAGCTGAACACTACAATTTTTTTATTTTAAATTTAAATGGTTTCTATGGCATTGCTTACTTCCACTCTGAAGTATTTTCATCACAATTACTGTTACGCTTTTATTTTAATGATAAACATTTAAGAGAAAATGTGAAGGGTATCATTTTATCTGTGTTAAGGATACCAATTGTTTCTCCTTGGATTCAGATAAATAAAGTTTATTGTCAGTTTATGTGAGGGAGGACTGGTGTGTTCCACTTTTGTTTGCAGTTGTCTGCCATGGGTAGACTACATTTCAATTCAAAGTGCTGTCGGTCACAATTATATTTATTATATATAATTAATTATGAATTTAAAATCTGATTCGTTTATCTGGTTTGCAAATTAGGGTTGTAAAATTATATATTTACTGAACATATAAAATATCTAGTATAGCCAAACTATTAATTACATTGCATCTAGATGAATGCAAAGAAATTAATTGACATGCTTTCAAACATGCTTTTAAATGACACATGAGTTTTGGTAACGTGGACTGAGAAAACATTTAACCATCTTCTGCTCAGAAACCTTGTAAAAACTTTAACTTTTACCAGCAATCTTCAAATTATCTTATTTTATGTTCAACATAAGAAAGCAACTAATAGAGGTTTGGAATGACATGAGGGTGAGTAGATGACAGAATTTTCATTTTTGGGTGAACCATACCATAATTAGAAAGCATATATATATATATGTATAAGCCATGTGTGTACCAAACAAATGCAAAATGAGTCTCTCTCTCTCTCTGTGTGTGTGTGTGTGTGTGCGCGCGGACAAGGTATTTGTCATGTTGTGGGTCCATAAATCTGTTTACAAAGTCAGAAACAAACAAACAAGAAAATAGCTTCTTTTTATATAGGCTATGCCTATTGAGACTTCAAATGTAGCTCTCTGAATATACACCTGAGATGGCTTGTGCATGTGAAATGAGAAAATTTAAACTTTGTCGTAGAGCTAAACCACATATATTGTTAGAAGGGTCTTGACCTGGAGAGTAACATATGTAAGTATGAAGATTCTACATGGCTCCTGTTTTGAAACACTGACCTTTGAAACATCACCTTGGTGCATATTTTAAGGCTTATAATTAAGCAATAAAAAGGGCTACACACATGGGGCTAACTGTTATAGAGAGCTCTTGTCCTCATTTATGATGTGAATATATTCAACAGCTTGGGATATTTTCAAATCTGGTTAAAAGTAATTTGAACCCATTTAAAATTTAGACATTTAAAATCTGATTACATAGATATGTTAACAATCCACCTGAACTCCACACTGTACTCTCAACTCACTATTTGCAATATCCAAATCTAAGAAAAACACGAATGTTTTAAAAACTACAATTCCCTAAAGCTACGCAATGCAGCTTGATACAAATCACTGAATTAGGGTTGAAATTAGGGTTGTAAAAAGATATATCTACTGAATATATCAAATATCTAGTACAACCAATCTATTAATTACACCTCATCTAGATGATTTACGTTAAGAAAATATAAATATATTTGTTTGTTTAAGACTTTTTAGCTGAAACGTAGAACCCGCAAACCCCATCCACAACACAATGAACTTCCGTAACCTCCTGCTACCAAAAATGTATTTCTCTGAATCGAAGGAGAAATGTGCAAAACTTATATTAACATAACGTACTGTTGAGTTATCTGTTTGTTGTTGTTTTTTCGTGGACAAATGTTGAATTTATCATTTTAATAAAATTGTCTTGTGAATAAAATACTTTTGGGCGGAACTACGTTATGCAAGCCACGTGGTTTCAGCGATAGCAGCCATGGCAACGAACAAACTTAATGTAATATATTCACTGAACGAAGAAAGTGAAAATAAAATGAAAGCAGCCAATTTGAAGAAGAGAAAAAATGTGTTCAATTACATAGGCTTGGATCACATTTTTTTTTAGATTAGATTAGATTCAACTTTATTGTAATTTTTCAGAGTACAAGTACAGAGCTAAAGAAATGCAATCTAACCAGAAGTGCAAGAATATAGTGTTTTATATACATAAAAGTGCAGAGTAAGTAAAGCTATGATATACAGAATGTACAGTGGAGTTGCTATATACAATATTGATCGGAGTATATACAGAATATAAATATGAATGCAATGTAGGGATTGTATGTACATTATGAACAGAGCAATGAAGGATTATATATACATTATGAACAGCAGGAACGTGAGAACAGTGGTAATACAGATGGATGAGTGTGCAAAAGTATTGTTGAACAATGTATTCTATGCAAAATAACAGTAGTGCAATATTTTTTATAGAAATATTTTGCTGTGCTTGTAGAGTAACAATTATAGACAGTTTATTTTTTAATCTCATAATTATATTATATTATATGTCTATAATGTCTGGTACATGTGGGTGAAACATCACAGTGGCTTGATGTCATTTTCTTTCCAGCTGTTGGATACCTTGAATGCAGCTTACTGCAGTCATAAAGATTTAAGGAAAACATAGATTTATGGGAGGAATAGTGATCTTTTTCACAATTTTAATTAATATTTCATGGACTCGAATGAAATTCTGCAACAATGATTAACATCTTGAGGCTTTGAGCCGTCAAGATGTGATAGCAGGTATTCCTCTAAACATGCTGGTTCCGTGTAATGGATCAACCGCACTTGTACTGGAGCTTTGATTCCTCACAAGGCCAAAGTTTGCATCCAATGTGACAATCATATCTCCATCCACCTGGAAAACAAACACTTACAGTAACAATGGTTTTGTACCCGCACCAGGTTTATACATTTATACTATTACTATTCTATTACAATACTAAATACACAAATTAACTTAGTTTGATATTAATTCAGATTTGAATTCTATGCCATTAATTTAATCAAACAAGAACCACGCTAGAATTATAACCAACCTAAGTACTATAGAGACTATCATATCAGTATAAATTAAATGTATGCATTTAGCTTACTACTTACAAGGTGACTTACAGTGGATTCAGGCTATACATTTTTACCTATCATGATAGTATATAAAGTATACATTTAGTTTATATAGTATAGACTAAATCACTTGAGTGTGTCACATTTAACTTAATGTTTGTAATTATTGGAATCAACAAACAACTTTTTTTTTTTTTTTTTTTTTTTTTTATTGTATTCACAAATTTGATTAATTCCTTAAAGGAAATCATTACTCCACATGTAATAGGATTGAATTCCTTAACCTGTCAATAAAATTAAATACATTAAGATTTTGTATCAGGTAAAATGACAAACCTGTGCTGACAATGACCTTCATGTCCTTTGTGTACACAGCATGGGTGCCATGGGCTTCAGGTAAATATAAGAATAATCCCAGGGTGGATGGCTCATAGTAAACACTCTGTAAGAAAGATGGATAGCTCTAATGTTTTTAAAACAACAAACTTGTGACACTAACAGTTGATACTGCATAGTGCTAAAACAATTTGAAGTATCTAATGAATATGTTGACATTACTGTGAGTTTGCTGTCTGTATGCAAGTATAGCAATAGCAATGTAAGACGGTATGCTATTGTTATTACATTCCACTTTTCAGGAAGATGCAGTGAATTTCTGTGAATCCTCTTCAGGCAAACCTCACAGAACACTGCAGTGGAGCTGCACTCAATGCACCTATAATCAGCATGTTCTCGGCAGACAGCACACTGGGTAGTGATCGGTGCTGAACATTCAAACGTCACCTTAAGCATCTCATCCTTGACTGCATCCCAGGCATGAAGCTCTCTCTTCTTTGCCTTACTGTATGCGCTCTCAGAACAGCTTGGTGTCGCATCATCAGGTTCAGCCAGTTGAGATGTAATAGAAGGGTCTGAAGAGTGGGTCTGTTTGTAGCTGGGATGGGGAAGACCTTGACTGAGGTAAGAAAACTTGCAGGGCCCACGATAGACCTCCTCACCAACTTAATTTTAATGTTCCTGAAACGTGTGCTCATCTTAAGTTCTTTTCCCATATCTGAAATCAAAATATTTGACAATTATTACATAAAGCAAAGTGCAACCCGTACCGTACTTCTTATCACAGCCTAAAAGACAGAAACACGAGTGAAAATGGGATGCAGTCAGAAGAGGGATATTTGGTGCGATAGTTAGATAGATCCAGCTAGCTAGATAACTAGATATATAGATTGCAAGATAGATGGATGGATGGATGGATGGATAGATAGATAAATAGACATCGAGCTAGATCTATATCTAAAGATAGATTATATAAATAGATAGATACACACCTAGCTAGCTATATAGATAAACTGCTCAAAAAAATAAAGGGAACACTTGTGGGTTATATTGTGTTGTTAAGTATTCCCTTTATATTTTTGAGAAGGTATATAGATAGAAAGACAGATCCAAAGCTTCCTGATATAGGATCAAATCCAGCCAAGCTTTGTTCAAACCCACAGAACTTTATTTTACACTCTAGTCAAGATCCCAAGGTTTCCAAACAGCCTTAAAATGTGTTTAATATTTCTCTCAAGTCAATATGGGTTACATTAAGCCTATGATCTGGCTTCAGTGAGGCGTTATCGAGCATACACAATATGCAATAAGCCTGTAAGAGTGTAAAAAGTTTTTAAATATTTACAGTTTAACTTTGCGTTTAACTAGAAACTAAATTCCCCCATTAGCTTCAGACGTAAACAGGGGCGTCGCTAGGCCCTTTTTAGGGGGGCTTCAGCCCTAAACTTACGCCCAGCCCCCCTAAAAAATTATTTGATTAATTAATTAGTGATCGCTTCAGTCCCCTTTAAAAACTCATTTGAGACGGTGGCAAGCTGCATCAAGTTCCGGCTCCTCCCCTTATCTGAGTCTGCATGGATTCAGCGCGTTTTTCAATCCACAGGGGCGCCGAGCAGAGCGAACATCAGAGAGTACAAGGTGTGTGTGTGTGTGTGCGTGTGCGCGTGTGTGTGTGCGTGCGTGTGTGCGTGTGGTGTGTGTGTTCTCGCATCCAATACCAATACGTCTTCGCTGCGTTCACCTTCAGCCTTTATCACAGTGTGACAGATGTTTTTTCTTCCAACAAAAATGAAGCGATTAACACCCATGAAAACCTACTTTAGAAAACGATCATGATTTAATTTAATTTACTTTTCAAAATTCAAAACATATTATTGTGTATTTCGGCATTACATTATGCAGCCATTCACAGAAATGATTAAAGACACACATCATTGTCTGAAAGCACTAAATGTCACAGAGAGAGAAACATCATGTGGAGTTATTTTGTTTTCTATTATTAAACATAATTTTGTATTAAGTAATAATTAATCATTAGTGTATCATGATACATATATTAGAGTAAGAGTAAAGGGATCTGTGATTTTTTTTTTTTTTTTTTTTTTTTAAGTAATTGATTTATAGAAGTGGCAAATTGATAATGGTGTTATTTTTAATGAATATAAATAAATATAGAACAGATTAAACATATTGCCAATAGACAATTACATTAATACATGTTTTGTCTATATTCTTAATGAATATTAGCTGGTTAGTTAAATGATTTGAAATGAAATAAATTTCCAGGGGCTGACTTGATGTATAACCAACCGTATTGTTGATTATAAAGGCTAAAAAGCTAAAAATTAATAATAATAATAATAATAATAAAATATAAGAATTTATTTTTCATTGTAGATGGATATACAACATTTTTTTGTTGTGCGGGAGTAGGTCTGCAAATGAGCAACAGTCAGGTGAGAATAGAACAGACAGCCTCACACACACACACACACAATACCACTGTGTTCCCAAGATTCATTGCAGTCATTGAACCCTTATGTTGTTTTAATTTTTCTGCCAATTTCCACGTACATTTCATAAGAAAAAGCAGTGGTATCATCAAAGGATGAACATGAATGTCCTAATACTGAATCAGGAAGTCTTTATTGTAAAAATCTACATTCCCAATTCAAAATTTTCCAGTGACTGGTCACATCTAAAAAACTGTATTAGTTTTTTTTACAGTGTTGTATATGGCTCAGTCAGTACTCCTACTCCCATATATGAAATACAGGGAATACAATGGAATAGTGGATTGCAATAAGGTTAGTAGTATACAACCCTACCCTAATAGTCAAATAGAATTTTTTAATCATACCCTTATTGGGGGCTGAGCCCCCCTAAAATGAAAATCTTAGAATCGCCCCTGGACGTAAATAAAGCAATGTTAATGCTCACATAAAGCATGCAACGTTAACGTAACGACAGGCTAATAACGTAATATGGCCTAACGTTAGCGATAACGTAATCTCATGTCAACAATCATGACACGCAATACGAGTGTATGTATTGTTTTCCATTACAGTTTAAATGCTCAGTTTTATAATTGTAATAGTCTTACCTGAAAATATTAAGCAGGAAATATCGCCGCGTTCGTCCAGTAAACTTCCGATTACCGGTGAGCAGGAATTCTGGGATTGGATCTGGAGTCTTCTCTTGTATAATTGTGGGTGATCAACCATGTGGATGGATGATCACGGCCTTCTGAGCCTACTAGTAGGCAGGCACAGGAGGCCCCTCCTGGCCCATACCTATGGGTTGATAACCGCTGATAACGCCCCATTCAATCCAGTGATAACGTTCGAATCGGGTGTAAAATCTGTACTGTTAAGCGTTATCACGTTACTGCCCTGATGTAAAACATTTTCTTTTATGTGGATATTGGAAGCCAGTGAAGTATGTAAATAATATTTACAGAAAAAAATGATTTTGTGTCAAATGAGAGACCCAACTTTAGTTTGAGTTTCGTTCTAGCCTAAAATGATCATTCGTTTTGGCTTGTGAATTTATATCTTTTAATTATATTTTCTAAATACTGTTAAATTTAAAGGATTTGTTGTGGAGCAAGGGGAACTTAAATAGCCTAACTATGTTTACATTGTTTATTATTATTATTATTTATCATATATTTATTTGACCCTCTAACTTTAGCATTCACTATTCTAAATCTACTCTTTAAAAAAACTAGATCGGGACTCCGAAGCGCCTTTCGCAAATCATTTGAGATCAGGACTTCTGAGTGAGTTTGCAAAATATTTGATTCAGATCGGGACTCCGAATCGCGTTTCGCGAATTATTTGAGATCAGGACTTCGGAGTGAGTTTGCAAAACATTTGATAGATCGGGACTCAGAAGCGCATTTCGCGAATCATTTGAGATCACTTCGGAGTGAGTTTGCAAAATATTTGATTCAGATCGGGACTCAGAAGCGCCTTTCGCGAATTATTTGGGATCAGGAATTTGGAGTGAGTTTGCAAAACATTTGATTCAGATCGGGACTCCGAAGCAAGTTTGGCGAATCACTCCCACCCAGCAATAACTTGTTGAAAAGACATCAAAAAGACGTCATTGGCAGACGTTGTTAAAATGTCCATCTTAATTCTAATGCCTTACATTTTATTTCAAAAATAAATTAATTATTAGGCTACGTAAAAATGTCAATTATAGGCCTATTATTAGCCTATTAATAATTACTGGGAAAATAGGACAACTGACAAAAAAGTAACAACAAAACACATTTAATAATACATCAGATATAGGCCATAACAACAACAAAGAAAAAAAAATTGATGTATCTATTTAATATATATCTATTTATTTTTATCACCTTTGTCTGTTCATTATCATAATAAAAAAAACAGTAACTTTAAACACAAACACACACTGCTCAGTTTTTATGTAGTAAAATCTGTACCTTTATGCGTTATCACCTTACTGCCCTGATGTAAAACATTTTCTTTTATGTGGATATTGGAAGCCAGTGAAGTACGGGAACAATATTTAAAGAAAAATTTGATTTTGTGTCGAATGAGAGACATAACTTCAGTTTCAGTTTCGTTCTAGCCTAAAATGATCATTCGTTTTGGCTTGTGAATTTTTAACTTTTAATTATATTTTCTAAATACTGTTCAATTTAAAGGATTTCTTGTGGAGCGAGGGGAACTTAAATAGCCTAACTATGTTTACATTGTTTATTATTATTATTTATCATATATTTATTTGAGCCTCTAACCTTAGCATTCACTATTCTAAATTTACTCTTTAAAAAATAAAAAAATAAAATAAAAATAAAAAACTAGATAGGGACTCCGAGGTGCGTTTCGCAAATCATTTGAGATCAGGAATTTGGAGTGAGTTTGCGAAAGATTTGATTCAGATCGGGACTCCGAAGCGCCTTTCGCGAATTATTTGGGATCAGGAATTTGGAGTGAGTTTGCAAAACATTTGATTCAGATCGGGACTCTGTTTCGGGAATCACTCCCACCCAGCAATAACTCCTTGAAAAGACATCAAAAAGACGCCATTGGCAGACGTCGTTAAAATGTCCATCTTAATTCTAAAGCCTTACATTTAATTTCAAGAATAAATTAATTATTAGGCTACGTAAAAATGTCATTATAGGCCTATTATTAGCCTATTAATAATTACTCTCAAAATAGGACAACTGACAAAAAAGTAACAGCAAAACACATTTAATAATACGTCAGATATAGGCCATAACAACAACAACGAAAATATATATATATATTTAATATATATCTATTCATTTTTATCACCTTTGTCTGTTCATTATCATAATAAAAAAACAGTAACTTTAAACACAAACACACACTGCTCAGTGTTTATGTAGTAAAATCTGTACCGTTAAGCGTTATCACTTTACTGCCCTGATGTAAAACATTTTCTTTTATGTGGATATTGGAAGCCAGTGAAGTACGGAAACAATATTTACAGAAAAATTTGATTTTGTGTCCAATGAGAGAGCCAACTTTAGTTTCAGTTTCATTCTAGCCTCAAATGATCATTCGTTTTGGCTTGTGAATTTATATCTTTTAATTTTATTTTGTAAATACTGTTATATTTAAAGGATTTGTTGTGGAGCAAGGGGAACTTAAATAGCCTAACTATGTTTACATTGTTTATTATTATTATTATTTATCATATATTTATTTGACCCTCTAACTTTAGCATTCACTATTCTAAATCTACTCTTTAAAAAAAAAAAAAAAAAAAACTAGATCGGGACTCCGAAGAGCCTTTCGCAAATCATTTGAGATCAGGACTTCTGAGTGAGTTTGCAAAACATTTGATAGATCGGGACTCAGAAGCGCATTTCGCGAATCATTTGAGATCACTTCGGAGTGACTGAGTTTGCAAAACATTTGATTCAGATCGGGACTCTGAAGCAAGTTTCCCGAATCACTCCCACCCAGCAATAACTTGTTGAAAAGACATCAAAAAGACGTCATTGGCAGACGTCGTTAAAATGTCCATCTTAATTCTAAAGCATTACATTTTATTTCAAGAATAAATTAATTATTAGGCTACGTAAAAATTCAATTATAGGCCTATTATTAGCCTATTAATAATTACTCGGAAAATAGGACAACTGACAAAGAAAAAAAAATTATATATATATATATATATATATATATATATATATATATATATATATATATATATTCATTTTTATCACCTTCTATTCATTTTTATCACCTTTGTCCGTTCATTATCATAATAAAAAACAGTAACTTTAAACACAAACACACACTGCTCAGTTTTTATTTAGTAAAATCTGTACACTTTCGTTCTAGCCTAAAATGATCATTCGTTTTGGCTTGTGATTTTATATCTTTTAATTATATTTTCTAAATACTGTTCAATTATTTAGAATAATGTTGGTTTAATTTACAGTTATTAGTTTCTCTTCAAATCAAATCCTTTAAAGTTTAGGCTATAAAAACCTCAATCCAAAAACAAATTATGTAAAC
The DNA here is from genome assembly GCF_023724105.1 of Carassius gibelio. Classification (NCBI taxonomy): domain Eukaryota; kingdom Metazoa; phylum Chordata; class Actinopteri; order Cypriniformes; family Cyprinidae; genus Carassius; species Carassius gibelio. The sequence continues at coordinate 36,134,525 of NC_068414.1, forward strand.
TGAAGCTGAGGCCTACCTCTCTCATTCAGCACGAACCCAAATGTTTCCGTGTTCCCAAAGTATCTGGATGCTAAAATGTTATTTAATATAAAGAATATAGAATAATAGTAAATGTATAATAAGTAACGCTGTATATGCGTCAGACAGTCGGACTCCAAATTTGATTCAATAATTATTTTGAGGTTAATAGCAAATGAAATGTTGAGCTTCTGGGAAATTTGTGAAGCTCTGCTATGCTATTTTAGTTCCCCTCACTCCACAACAAAAAATTTCAATTGACACTATTTAGAAAAGAACAAGAATTACAAATAAGAAGCTATAGCAATATTAACGACAAACCAAAACTAATTAATTTAGACTAAAACGAAACTGAAACCAACTTTGGGTTTCTCAATTGATCCAAAGTTTCCGTATTCGCGATGTATTTGAACAACAAATGATTATAAAAAAAAAAGCCAAATGTTTGTAAACATTTTATGTCTGCATTGTCTATTTCTGAATGAATTTTTTTTTCTCTAAAAAACTTATATACAAGTTTCTCTCTCTATCTAGGCTGTATATGTATATATATATATGACTTTTTAAACCGTTTAACTGATTATTAATCGGTCAAAATCAGCTGGTCTGAGTTTGCTGCACTCAGAAACTGGTGACTGTGAACGAATCAGCAGAGCTTGTACGAGCTTTTGTCATCGTTAAATCTTTCTCAGACGTTATATGTCGAAATTGGTTAGCGCATCTATCTGTGCATGATGGTGTCCTGTGACTCTGGCGAGCGGAGCTTCTCAAAGTTGGCAGTAACAAAGGAGAGCTGCGGTCCTCAGTTGGGCAGGAAAAGGCTAAGCATGCTGGCGCTTGAGTGTAGAGACCTGCGCGGGATGGATATATATATTATTTTCTCCCGCTCCAGCGCGCAAACGATCAAGTTTCGTCCTGCTACCGCCTGCAAAATCCCGCAGGTAAAGTATAAGTTTTTTTTTTTTTTTTTTTTTTTATTCATTGCATATTCTGCCTGCTACTCTGTTATTTTTTTAAGTTGCTCCCCTGTTGAATATAAATTTAAAAAATAAACAAATGTTTCGTTTTATTTGCGTTTAACTAAATGGATGAAAGGAACGAACATGGAACATAGAACATAGAAATACAGTAAAAAAGTAAGAAATGAAAATAAAAAAATATAGCCTGTAGTATATATAGTATAGGCTATAGTATAGCCTAATGAATTATATAATAATACTAAACATGGAGTTATTTCATGTTCAAAGGAAAGTTAGCCTATACTGCTTAAGAATGCCTTCTTTCCTTCAAACATTAAACTATTTTTTTTCCCTCAATAACAAAATACACCAATTGTAAATATTTAGCAAAATAAATAAATAATTAAAAATAAACGGAATAAAAAAATATAGACTACGACTATAATGTAGTCCGTGCAGGAATAGCATGTTCTTCATTGATGAGGGCTTCAGATTAATCCGTCTCTGCGCACTTATGCGACCGCGATTACTGAAAGCCCTCTCCAACGGTGCGCTGGGAGCTGGAATGTAAAGTAGCCTACATGGCGTGTTACTTTGCTTCATCTCAGAAACTCTTGATATCGCCTTTTCCACCACTGGATCTCTCGCTATTTCGGAATGGAATTACACGTCGCTGTCCATGGTTCCATCAGCATCCTCCCATTCCGCAAAGTCTATTTTATTTTAGTCTATTATAAATAAAGGTTTATCTTTTTTTTTGTAATTTTATTTTGCTAGATATTTCCACTTTGCAGGAGTCCCGCAAATAACTTTTTTTCCCGCAACCCGGACACAATAATATCTTGCCGCCCGCGTCCGCATTCACCAATCAAATATTGTCCCGCGACGCACTCGGTTGCGCTGGGTCCCGCGGTACTCCCAGGTCTCTACTTGAGTGTAGTATGCACATGCACCAACGCCTAGAAAAAATAGGCCCTTTTTGCGCTGCGTCATCGGGCCCAATTTGGTCTTAATCCGGCCCTGTCAAAATATGGTTCGTTTCCGGTTTTCGTTTTCATTACTTGAACCGGTTCAGATCCCTGATTAAATCTGACTGAAATGTCTTTGTGTGGCTTTCCTCACAAGAGACCAAAAACAGCAACCCTTTTTCAATTTTTATATCTTCTATATGTATTGATTTATTTGCAGTGTACTTGAACTGAATACTTCAGGTCATGTTTAGAACATTATTGATGTGTTTGTTTCCTCTGCAGCTCATTAATGATAGAGAGAGACTGATAGCAGCCTGATCAAGAGCATAGATCACTTCCTGTCCTCACATGAGACAGATTCAGAGACACAGAGACATCGAGTCTGATCATCTGATGCTGATCTCAGCCTGTATGTGCCCTCCTTTGTCTGAAACTATTTTAGATTCATAAAATCCTATTGTTTTTCTATATTTGCTGAATGCAATGACTGAAAACTCTTTTGGCCAATAGCATGCAGGCGCTGTAATAATCCACCAATCGTGGCGTGAGAAGGCGGGACCTACAGTGAACGATCAGAGCAATGTAAATAAAAGAAGGTATAATGAATTATGACTGTAGAGAGACCATCAATACAGGAAAATAATCCCAAAACCAGTCATTCTGGGGAAAGAGAGGGCACAAGATCATCATTATTGATCAGTTTCAGTCCAATCGTGACGCTCTGCTGCTCTCTGCTGTGTGTATCCCACAATTCGGCTGATCAGAAGTTTATTTTAGCCTCATGTGAACAGTAAGTAGTGCATTTATCTGACATTAAAAGCTACGCATTTTTTAAATGTATTTTAGGTCTGTAAATTAAGTTATGGTGCTGATTAATTCAAGTTAATATTACAATAATTTGACATTTCAGAATAACTGAATTTCTCTGATATAGATTAATGGTCACATGACATGCAGCAAGCTGTGAACTGATTCAAAAGACTTTTCTTTAAAACATTTAAATCGAATAAAGGACATCAAATGCACTGATGATAAATCCATGTTTTGTTGTGGAGATGATGATTCACACAAACTAGTAACAGATACGAGAATGAATTTGGAGATATCATTAAACATACAATATATTAAATATTTTAAAATGTTTTAAAAATATATAGAAATTGTCCAGAATATATATTTGCTAAAAAAAGACAAAAAAAAAAAAATATATATATATTAACTTTTTCTACCAATATATTCTGGCTACCAATATATTTATTATATATATATATATATATATATATATATATATATATATATATATATATATATATATATATATATATATATATATATATTTTTTTTTTTTTTTTTTTTTTTTTTTTTTTGAAAAACATTCAAAATCAATTTTGCCCTCCTTACATTTTGATGCAAGAAAATGTATGAAACACCTCAGATTTGAAGAAAATCTTAATTCTTTTTCTACAACAAATGTGAGCAAATAAAACACTCAAATATTATTAAATAATGAATTACATTTTTAAATATATTTTGGTAAGTTGAAACAAAATTATATATTTTTAATTTCAAAGGTATACTTCACTGTTTACAACATATATTTAGCATTTTTACAATTTATTTTTTCCCAAAAATATATATATATGGATGGATGACTTTATCCAAAATTCAAGTTTCTGTTTTGGATTTGTGCATATTTAGTAGGATAATGCATATTTTGCATATTCAACCAACATTTAATATCATGCAAAAAAAGAGTTTGCGATTCTTAATGTAGTCAATCAATTGGTGAAGTAAAGTTTTATTTATTAATCACATTTTTTATTCTTTGTATTTATTTATTTATTTTACCTCAAATATCTTTGATATATTTTATATATATTAAGAGACTTAACACAATTGCAACTATATTTCATGTCACCCTGTGTTCTCTCCTGGCTACAGTGGTAAATGTCTGAAGGCTCTGGGGTATATCTGTTGCCAGTCATTTGATTTAGATCGGCTCTTCGGAGCGAGTTTGTGAATCATTTGATTAAGATCCGCACTTATTCAATTCAATTCAATTCAAGTTTATTTGTATAGCGCTTTTTACAAAATAAATCGTTACAAAGCAACTTTACAGAAAATTATGTTTCTACAATATTTAGTAGTAGCTAGTAGTTTGTGCACATTTGACAGGATTTTAGAAAAAAAAAAAAATAATAATACAAGACATAGTCAGCTAGACGATGAACTATCAATATTATTAATTAAGTTATTATATGATTCAGTCACACATTTAGCAATAATTGTTAGTTCTGTTTGTTGATTCAAGACAAGGACTTAGGAACTTAGGAACCAGTTTGCGAATCATTTGAATTAGATCAGCTCTTTAGAGCAGGTTTTTCTTTTACTGTCTATGGGTTTGCCGCTTCTCTCCTGGTGAAAATGAACTGAGCTCGCGGTTGACGGTTGTCGGTGCAGTACAAAAGGGATGGAAGGGGCGTTTCAGCGCCGCCCACACATTCAAAAAAATATTAAAGCATAATCTCATTTTTTACCCACATACAAAAATATGAAAAATCCAGCTAAATTTTCATTTTCCGTTTCATAAACAAAAGGAAAATCAAACCGTTTCTCATTTATCTTAATTTATTTTTAAATAGTACGCCTGTCCCATGAGCCCCGGACAAAACACACACAGTCTGACACTGATAATCACAGAGGGTTCTACATATCATCTGAATGTAATGTTTTGCTACATTTTTATTTATTTTTTAAAATCGAGCAATCAGAGTTTTAAATGTTTTCATTTACAGTTAATAATCTCTGCTGCTGCTGTTACTCTCACAGTCACGAACAGCTCGAATCATCTGCACTTTTTGAGTCAAATATTTTGGCACATTTTTTTAGCATTTTTATTTTATATTATTTCTTAACATATCAGACAATATCTGCCTTCATTTTGCATGCATTTTGTTTATTCTCCCTTGTAAACTTTTTGTTGCTCTTTTTGTTGTGTTGTTTTTTATGAATTTATTATGAATTTATTATTATTATTATTATTTAATACATTTCAAATTTATTCAAATGTTTTGCAAACTCACTCCAAAGCCCTGGTCAAATGATTCGCGAAACGCTCTTTGGAGTCCCAATCTGAATCAAATGTTTTGCGAACTCCGAAGCCCCGATCAAATGATTTGCGAAACGCGCTTAGGAGTCCCGATCTGAATCAAAATGTTTTGCGAACTCCAAAGCTCCAATCAAATTATTCGCTAAACGGGCTTCAGAGTCCCGATCTGAATCAAATGTTTTGCCAACTCCGAAGCCCCGATCAAATGATTCGGCGCTAGGGAGTCCCGATCTGAATCAATTGTTTTGCGAACTCGCTCCGAAGCCCCGATCAAATGATTCCCGAAAGGTGATTCGGAGTCCCGATCTGAATCAATTGTTTTGCGAACTCCGAAGCCCCGATCTCAAATGATTCGCGAAACGCGCTTCAGTCCCGATCTGGGGTGCGTTTCCCAAAAGCATCTTTGGCCAGCTATGGTCGCAAGTTCCGTAGTTACCAACGTAGTTCAACGATTCAGTGTTTCCCGAAACCATAGTTCAAACGAACATTCGCAAACTGCATTGCAAACCTGTGTCTTTGGAACGACAGCTCTCCACATGTGGTTAGAGGCAGTTGGTATGGCAAGCCATTTTAGCATTTTAAACTTGGCTTTGACCATCCATAAATATAATTTTGGATAGTCACAATTGTAATTCCAGATATCTATATTGTAATTATGACTCGTCATAATTGGAATTAAGATATCTACAATGTGATTATGACTAGTCATAATCGTCCATTGACTTCCATTGAAAAATATTTTCAGATATCTTCAATTGAGTTTTGACTAGTCATAATTCCAATTCAAGATATCTTTAAATATGTTTTGCCTAGTCAAAATTCCAATTAGAGATATCTCAAAATACAGTTTGACTAGTGATAATTCAATTAGAGATATCTTCAAATGAGTTTTAACTAGACGTAATCCCAATTAATTCAAGATATCTTTAAATATGATTTGACTAGTCAAAATACAATTTAAGATATCTTTAATTACAAATTTTAAAAGATATCCAAAATACATTTGTAGATATCCTCAATTAATTTATGATTAGTCAAATCATATTTGTAGATGGAATTTTATAGGTGGAATTTTGACTAGGCAAATCATATTTAAAGATATCTTGAATTGGAATTATGACTATTCAAAACCCATTTAAAGATATATGGAATTTAGTTATGGATATCCCAATCAGATTTTTGACTAGGAAGAAGTATATTTAGAGATATCTGCATTTAGCTTTGTGACTAGGCGTAATTGCAATGTAGATATCTGGAATTAACAATTTAACTAGTCAAAATAAGATTGTAGATATCTACAATGTGCATGCAAATACACCTTTATTGAGCCCCACCTTGAACATTTTATTTAACCAATCCTAGCTTGGAAACTGTTGTCATAAGCGAGTAAAAGAGTTGTATAATAATGGTCCCGCATCTTTGGGTGATTTTAAACTGTTTTATACAGATGTAATTCAAAAGTATGGAAATAAAAATGTAACTGGATGTAACTGTGTAAAAGTGGTAGGTTAGACGAAATAGGCTTTTTTTTTTTTATCGTAATGTTGAAACGTGTGTGCTGTGGATAAAATTGTGTTAGCCTTTATTTACAAACGAGCACATGCATAAGCCTCATGTCAGCTGTTGCAACATTTGATATAATGTTAAAAGAATCAGAGTGTCTATTTGCACTAAGTACAAGGCTACCATAACCCACCAAAATATCAGTATCAATTGTGGTGGATTAGTGGATAACAAATGTGCATTTTGACACAATCGACCCGAGTTCGCGTCCGCCTTTTCCCAAACATTTTTTCTCCTTTTTCAAATCTCATATCGTATCAGAAAGGCATTTATTTCCTATAAAAATTAAGGAAATAATTAAAAAGTTGAAAATAAATATTGGGTAGGGTTAGGGTAGGTGTAGGGAGGACTTTAATTGTCCCAGTAAGGTGGCATCCATTTAAATATTTGAATTAAAATTCAAATTAAAAAGTTATTATTGCGTACTGTTTTATAATGTACTACAATACTGAGGTGCAGATAATTGCCACTATTTCAAATAAGTAGTATAAATAGCATCAAATCTAGCTATTTTAACACAGTGTAAATATAATCCATTGCTATATCTATTGCTAAGAAAATATGCTATTTATGCCTAAGCAAATAGCCCCTGCCTAAAAGAATACATTGGTGCTCATCACTGAACACAGCAGAATATAATCATCATGGATCTCTTGCTATAATACAATGCAACTCTCCCACCTTGTGGGCTATTTATGGAAGCTCGTTTCCACCACTAAATTAAGAAATTAATAAAAACATAAATTAAATAGGAAATAGCAACTTTTTATCTCACTGTTATAAAATGTATATCTCGCATTGTCTATATATCGCAATTCTGAGAAAAATTCAGAATGAATGGTAAGATAAAAGCTGCAAATTAGGCCTTCATTTATTTTTTTTAAAGGTAGGCCTACCTTTCTTTAATAAATAAATAAATAAATAAACATTGTTTTTCATTGTCTAAATATATAATAAATAAATTCAGATGAGCAGTTTGTGATTTTCTGCCTTTACTGAACATTACACTGCATTTGGTCTATTTTGCATCATGATTCAATTAAAACACATGCACGCAGGAGACATTTTACCACACAAGGCTACATCCAGATTTATTTAATAACACATGAAGCACTTCATCCAGTAGCTTTCTCTCCATGACAACAAAAGTAGACTTTTATTATGTTGTTAGCGGTTATCAGAGTAGGCAGGGAGGAGCTGAGTAAATTTATTCTGACGTCACACAACAGCATTTCGACTAGGAGCAATTGCAATTCAGATATCTTAAACTATAATTGTGACTAGTCGAAATTGAATTAGAGATATCTCTAATTACATTTGCGGATGTATGACGCATCTATTGAAGATATCTATAAAATAATTACAGATATCTTAAATGTAATTTTGACAAGTCATAAAGTATTTAGAGATATCTCTAATCTGATTTCTTACTAGTGCAATTATAATTGCAGATATCTCTAATTGTCATTGTGACTAGTCAAATTATAATTATGACTATCCGAATTACAATTGTGACTATCCAAAATTATATTTATGGATAGTCAAAACAACGTTTTAAATGATAAAATGGCTTGCAATACGAAATGCGCTTCCGAGCCCCGATCTGAATCAAATGTTTTGCGAACTCCAAAGCCCCGTTAAAATTATTTGCGAAATGCGCTTCGGAGTCCCGATCTGAATCAAATGTTTTGCGAACTCTGAAGCTCCGATCAAAGTTCGGAGCAGGTTTGCAAATCATTTGATTAAGATCGGAACTTCGGAGTGAGAGTTTGCGAATCGTTTGATTTAGATTGGCTCTTTAAAGCGGGTTTGCGAATCATTTGATTAAGATCGGCTCTTCAGAGCGAGTTTACAAATCATTTGATTTAGATCGGCACTTCGGACGGGTTTGTGAAACATTTTATTAAAATCGGAACTTCAGAGTGAGTTTGCGAATCATTTGATTTAGTTCGGCTCTTCAGAGCAGGTTTGCGAATCATTTTATTAAAATCGGAACTTCAGAGTGAGTTTGCGAATCATTTGATTTAGTTCGGCTCTTCAGAGCAGGTTTGCAAATCATTTTATTAAAATCGAAACTTCAGAGTGAGTTTGCGAATCATTTGATTTAGTTCGGCTCTTCAGAGCAGGTTTGCGAATCATTTTATTAAAATCGAAACTTCAGAGTGAGTTTGCGAATCATTTGATTTAGTTCGGCATTTCAGAGCGGGTTTGCGAATAATTTTGTTAAAATCGGAACTTCAGAGTGAGTTTGCGAATCATTTGATTTAGTTCAGCTCTTCAGAGCGGGTTTGTGAATGATTTGATTTAGTTCGGCTCTTACAAATCATTTGATTTAGTTTGGCACTTACGAATCATTTGATTTAGTTCGCCACTTCAGAACGAGTTTGCGAATCATTTGCAAATCATAGCAACAGACAACAATACATTGTATGGGTGAAAATTACACATTTCTCTTTTATGCCAAAAATCATCAGGATATTAAGTAAAGATCATGTTCCATGAAGATATTTAGTCAAGATCATGTTCCATGAAGATATTTCCTCCTAACAAACCCTGAGAGCTGATTTATTCATCTTCCAGACAGTCTCTTGTGACTGTTGTGAGTCTCAGATGGAGAACGGTGTGTTTCTCTCTCTGGCCGCTAGACGCCGCTGTTTCTCCTCGTTGCCGGTAAAGCGCTTAATCCGCGGGGGGCGCCCGGTTTCCCCGCAGCTTCTCCAAGTTCAGCAGCTAGTGACACACGGACTGTAGTCTCGCGCTCAGCTCGGGATAACGGACAGAGCTGCTTCTGATCGCTCTGTATCTCCAGATCATTTCCGCGCATCTGTCAGCGAGACTCGGACGCGGATCCGCAGAGGGACGGTGTTGTTGTCGTTACCGGGGACAGGACGGGCTTGGAAACGGCGGTGATCCGTGAATGGATGCATCATGTCTTCGTTTGTGTGCCGCGTTCAGTTTCTCGACGACACCGATCCGTTCAACAGCACGAGCTTCCCGGAGCCGACCCGAGCTCCTCTCTACACCTTCAGAGAAGAGCTGCCTCTGATCGAGCAGATCGCGGGGGTCCACAGGCTCCTCGGGGCCCCTCACAAGGTCACACACACACAAACACACACACACACACACAGAGTTCACTAGATCATCATTTAAAGCATGCATGATGATTTAATGCTTAACTTTTAAGTATTTGTAGTATCATTATTTAATTTGGTGATCTATGTAGGCTATAGCATGCATTAAAATGTAAAGTGTGAGTGTAAGCGAGTGTGTGTCGGTGTTTTTAAAGCGTCTCATTCATTCACACCGACACACAACATCAAAACCAGCCTGAGATTTAAACTTCATCGGAAAACGGAGTAAATCATCTCTATATTAATGTGTGGTTTGGAAAATCTGGAATCTGAGGGTGCAATATTGGGAAAATCATCTTTAAAGTTGTTCAAATGAAGTTCTTAGCAATGCATATTACTAATCAAACATTAAGTTTTGACATATTTACGGTAAAAAACATCTTCATGGAACATGAATCTTTACTAAATATCCTAATGATTTTTGGCATAAAAGAGAAATGTATAATTTTGACCCATACAATGTAATGTTGTCTATTTCTACAAATATACCCATATTTCCCAGTACAGTCTGACTTACAAACAATAGGTGGAAAAATCGGATTGTTTTAAAGTGGAATAGTTTAGAGGAGAAATATATAGAGCTTTAACTGGGTACTGTATCAATCAGAGACAGGAGACACGAGTAGACGGTGAGTTTTGATCATGTTCATCATTTAAAAGTCGTAGAAATTAACATATCCATAAATTATAGGGTTAACCATTTTAGTATGTTTATATGAATAGGTTTTAAGAGTGTGAATGAACAAACTGTTTTTATCATAGTGTTAAGTGTGCTGGAATAAGTCTTCAGATCAGACACAGACTGTTGAGTGTTTGTGGAGGTGAAGGGTTAAAACAGACGGAGTAACTGGGACAGATTATTAGGTCTTAAAGGACATTTACTGTTACACACACACGGCACATAAACAGGGTTTACAGCACACACACTTCATCTCACTTTACACACCACACACGTGTGCATTACTCTTGTACTTAAAGGAACAGTTCAGCCCAAAATGAAAAATAGCTGAAAATGTGCTCACTTTCAGTCCGTCAGAGATCAGGATCAGTTAGTTTCTCTGACGGCACCCATTCACTGCAGAGGATCCATTGATGAGACACTGATGCATTACTACAAACCTGATGAAGACACAAACTCCTCTTTGCTTCAGTAATGGAGAAGTATAAATCCATCATTATACAAATGTAAACATCAGACAACACAACCGAACTAGGTCAGCTGCATAATGCTATTGTTTGTAGAAGTTATTGTTCAAGAATAATCATATATGATGTTATTATACTGTTAAAGTCACACGTTTTAACACACTGAGAGTGTGTTTGATTATCTGATCATGTTCTGTGATTTCAGCTTCGCTGGTTTGATGGAGATGTTTTGTTAAACTGACATCTATTTCCGTTTGTTTTCTGTCCATTCTGCGCTTTCTGTCTGGTTTCTGTCTGTTTGCATGTGGCGTTGTGTTTTTCTGTGTCAGTCTGTCATTTGAGTGAAAGTCATGGCCAGTAATTGTCTGTTTGGGTCGAATCTATAAAATTAAACAGAGGTCAGTGCTGCTCCCAGAATGCCGCTGTGTGACAGTTTCTTCTCGCTCTGATCTTGTGTTTTCCTCTTAATGCTGAGCTGTCAGGTTTGTCTTTGAGGCCGAAATAGATCAAAACATTATTTATTATGGTCTGTTCAACACTGTATCAACACTCAGTCTGTGTAAATATTAATGCATATTATGAGTATATTAATGTTTATTGTATGTGGCAGACACTCTCATCCAAAGTGACTTACATTGCACTATGTGCACACTTACAGTATCATCATGCATTTTCTGGGAATCGAACCATTTTAATAAATGCATTTTGAAAATATGATTAGCCAAAATACAATCAAAGAGATGCATATATTTAATAATAAACTATGCCATGATTTTGTTGTGTATATGCATGACAAATATGCATCACGTTAAGTTTATTAATGTTAAAACTGTGTAGGTTTCCAGAAGGATGGAAATTTATATGCAATTAAAACAACTACATTTTAGGCTGAAATATGTGTATTTTCAATATATAAATAAGAATTATTTTATGAATAAATACATATTCATGAGGTTAATAGCAATAAAAATAGATTGTGGCTCAGTGTTGTTTTTTTATCATTTAGATAATACTGTAGTTTTATTAATCTGAATGAGTTTTTATTTTTATATTGTTGGTTTTAACTTTATGTTAACGGTTCTGTTAGGTTTCTGTTCATTTAGGGTTAAGTTACATTTATTACAATTAATTTGTGGTTAGTTGTGGCTTAAGTTTGAGTTAAGTTGTGGCTATGTTAATATTAGGTTGGATAGAGTTAAGTTAGAGTTCAGTTGGGTCTCAGTTGTGGTTATGTTAGGGTTAAGTTGGCATTGAGTTTGGCTTAAGTTGCAGTTAAGTTGGAGTTATGGTAAGGTTAAGTTAGAGTTTGTCAATATATCATGTTATCATTAAATTGGGGTTAAGTTATTATTAAGTTGTGGCTATGTTAACGTAAAGTTGGGGTTAAGTTAGGGTTAAATTGTTTTAATAATTGCTGTTAATAGTGTTTATCACCACTGACAAGCTACTGTACTACTAAATATATTGTAGAAACTTAATTCCTATAAGCTGCTTTCAACAATTTGTATCATGAAAAGCGCTATAAAATTAAACCTGAATTGAATTAAGTTGCTGTTAGTTAGGGTTAAATTGGGGTTAAGTGTTTTGCACGCCGCAGTAAAGGACAGTCTGAGAGCGGCTCATAAGAGTTCAGCCTTCACTAACTACCACTTACACTGGATGAGATTCAGCCGGATCTATTTATAACTGGAGAATGTCAGACAGACGCTGCAGTCAGTGCAGGAGATGTTTGACCAGAGTTCAGCTTTGTGTCTTTTCTCTCTATTATTACAGGACTCCAGTAATATCACATTATGAATATTTCTGTCTGTTTAGTGTCTTTCGTGCACTGGAATATATGTGAACTATATTATCACACAGTTATGCAACCATAAGGTGTGAAGATATTAGGATATTATAAACATTAACATCATGAGGATTGGGAATGGTGTACTGGGTAAAGTGCAAATAATATTTTTACCAATCCAGCAGAGTCAAATTTTAGTCGTATTTATCACCAATAAATTCAATTTGTTTCAATCTATTAATAACAATTAA